>NC_035442.2:134809085-134926923 GCF_002127325.2 Helianthus annuus | reverse complement strand
GTAGGATTTGAATTTGTTGTTCTTGAAGGAGGATCCTTGCTTCTCCTGTTTTGAGGATCCTACTTGTCTCTCCTGGATCCTCTTGTCATCCTCTAGCCGGATGAACCTGAGTGCCCGAGTTCTTACTTCATCTAGATTCCTGCATGGTGTCATAACAAGATCATCATAGAATAATGAATCCTTAAGCAGTCCCATTTTGAAGGCTTCAACAGCCGTAGCCATATCCAAGTTGGGAATGTCCTAGGATTCTTTACTAAATTTAGTTATATAATCCCTTAATGATTCATTATGACTTTGAGTTACCCTATATAAATCACTGGTTAATCTTTCAAATTTTCTACTACAAGAGAATTGGTTATTGAATAAATTAACTAAATTAGCAAATGAAGTAATAGAGTAAGGGGGAAGACTTAGCAGCCATTTAAGAGCTGATCCAGTAAGAGTGGATCCAAATCCTTTACATAGGCATGCTTCCTTTAGCTTTTCCGGGATTGGATTGATCTCCATCCTTTCCCTGTATTGTGCTATGTGCTCCTCAGGATCCGTTGTACCATCATACAGCTTCATAGTAGGGATATGGAACCTTTTGGGTACCTCTGCATCACAAATTGGTGGTGCAAAGCGAGATACCTTATGGCTTCCATCTGCGATCTCTAGGATAGGCTTGACTACCCCTAGAACACTTGAGATCATATCTTTTAGCTTCTGCAACTCCCTGGCCATAGCATGATTGATACCTGTATCCTGCATGAATCCATGGTTAGTGGTAAGATAATTATTTAAAGTGTTACCTCCTATTGGGTTCAAGTTAGTGAATCCATATTGCTGGGATTCTGGAATAACGGAGGGACCAGTGGAAGCAATGGTCTGCATTGGAATGAAGTCCCCTTGATGGACATCTAGACTTCCTGTTTGCAAACTCTTTAGGGATCCTGGCATCTGGGAGGATCCTGGTATCTGGAAGGATCCTGGTATCTGAGATGATCCTGGAACGAAGGAGGATCCTTGAACCTGCTGCGCTCCCGGGTAGGCTCCTAATTTCATGAAGGATCCCATATGCTGGGGATAGGATCCTGCCGGCTGAAAGTGTGAGCCTGATGTCTGAGTCATTGCTGTTGATCCGAGGTGCAATCCTCTTGATTCTCCCATAATTTGCACGTCTGGAATTTCCGATGGCTGAGAAGTAATCATTGGAGTATCAAAGCTCAAGGATTTGGGCATCAGTGGGGAATGATCCTCTGCCATTCTCCTTTGTCTTTTGAGATCTCCAATTTCCCTGAGGATCCTTTCATTAGTCTCATCCTGCCGCTGCATACGATCCTTCATCTGCAAAATCAAAGTAAATACATCACTAGTACTGGGAATATAAGAATTCATAGTAGAAGAAGATGGAGGTTTAGAGTTAGTAGGAGTTTGTCTCTTCTCAGCATTCTTCTGGGATCCTGCCGGTGGAGGAGGCAGAGTGTTCTGAGACGAGGTGACTGCAGACATCGCCGTGGACATGTTTTTCAATGATGAAGCCATGCAATTCTTTGAAATGATTTCGAACAGAAAGTTTTCTTATGAATGAAGCACCAATTGCCCCACGGTGGGCGCCAAACTGTTTTGGTCAAAAATCACACAAGGATAATGCAACCAAACTTTATGTAAATGGGGTATGATGCTTGGTTTGTAGAAAAAGTAAAGGATCACTTCAATGTGAAATATGCAAAGACACAATGATTTATACGAGGAAAAAGCCCTTGATCAATGTATGATCTCCGGCATAAAAAACCTCGGGTGATGGCAACTACCGATCACCAAACTTCAATATAAGAAAAATAGTTACAACTTTGGATGATAATGAGCTGAGTACAAGGATCACTATAGTTTCGAGTGTCTAAGCGTGTAAGAGTTGTGTTGTCTTCTCTTCCGAATGAGGAAGAGTGTTATATATACAAGTGTAGGTGACCTATTTTAGGTAAAAAGACTAATAATCAGCTCATTACCCCTTTAGAAATAAAAGTAAATCTAGCCTAAATTATCGCCCTTAAATCATGCCAAGTTTCCATATCCTTCACAACGTCCATCTCCGATTAAGCACATGCCATAGTTGTAAAGACGTGTCCTTTAATTGTGATGCTTAAGAGCGGATCCTGCTAGATGTCCTGCAAAACTACATTAAATTCAACGAAAGCAACTGTTAGCATGAGGATCCTATGATGGTCCGTGATCCTGATCCTGGAACTCTGCTGAGGATCACTATCTGCCAAAGAAACAAGGATCACTGGTTAGGATCACATGTGAGGATCATGTATTGTAAAAATCCAGCCCTAACAACGCCCATTTGTTGGAGGTCGGCGATTTGGCTTTCCTGATCCTCGACATGGCCAAGGTAGGTCTCAATCTCAGCAAGTTTCTGCGAAAGAGAAAAAAAGGTAAGTTCAGGATCAGGTGATCCTCAAAGAAGCAGGATATACAAGCAGAATACACAAGCAGGATACTCGAGAAGGATAACCAACAGGGGCAATGATCCTTACCTCATTGACATAGTCGAGAAACTGTTGGCGGATCAGGGGAAATCCTTGGAGATCCTCAGAAGTCTTTCTCTTCTTCCCCTTACCCCTAACAGGTGCTTTAGGGGCCGAAGCAGAGGGACTGGCAACAGAAGTCTTCTTTCTTGAAGACTTGACATTGGCAAGTTCATCAATCCCGAACTTGGAGGCAGACTTGGCAGACTTAGCAGGTTTCCCAGCGCCTACACAATCAAAACAAGATAAGTTCCCTTACTAACTAAACAGTCTTACATATAACTTACTTTTTAATAAGGATACTTACTTGACATAGTGGCAGATGCGGAGGATACTTCTTGTGAATCTTGGACGGTGACTTGAAAACTTCTGATTTCAGGATCAAGCTTCTTGAAAGCTAAGACCCTCTCTCTAACAGCAGGGGTTAACTTGAGATGAACAATGGAGATAGCTGCACAATAAACAAAAAAAACAAAGAAAGACATTAGTGATCCTCATCATAAGAGACAAGTCTGATGGTGATCCTTCCAGGATCCTATATCCTACCATGGGTGGCCCACTCCTTGGGCAGATCCTTCCCATTAGGGAGGGTATCCCTCCTCACAAAGAAGAAACGACGCTTCCAGTTTGTATCATTTTTGGTAACCTTTAAAACAGGGTGATCCTCCCCGGCCTTCCGTTTCAGCAAGTATCGATGAGAACCAAACGTGGTAAGATCATAAAGCTCGGCCAGCTCTGCCATCCCTAAATCAATCCCCTCCTGCTCGATGATCCTCTCGAAGGTATACAAGACCCTCCAGATCATCGGCATAGCTTGGATATAAGATATGCCGGTCAAAGAAAAGAAAGATTGGGTGAAGGCCGGAAAAGGATACGAATATCCTATGGTAAACGGAGTTGCAGGAAAGACCACCCAGGCGTCTGAAACAAAGTCACTCAAAGCAGTGGATGTGAAGGATTTGAAAACAGCATCCGCCGGAAAGCAATTACGAATCCTATCTACATGAGCATCGGTAAAGCAGCATCTCTCCGTAGGAGAGTCCTTAATGATCCCTTGGCTTTTCAGGGGACTACTCTTCTCGTGATCCTTATGGGGAGATTTTCGGAGCAACATACTTGTGGCGAAACAAAAACAGAGCAAGAGCAGAAAAAAACAGAGTAGGAAAAGGAAGAAAGAAAGAGAATACCTGATCAATCTTCGGTGGAGATTATAAAGGGAGTATATCCTGAATTTAAATGCAAATCGATCCTAACCCTATCTCCTATTTATAATCATGATTTGCAGGGATGTCACTTCAGTGACGTAATGATCGCAACGGCTAGTCCGGTTATAACGGCTAGTTACCCGAGTTGTCCGTTGAAGATAAGATCAGAACAAAATATAACTCATTTATTTACAAAATCACTCCTTATATTTTGGGGGCAATTGTTAGGGCTGGATTTTTACAATACATGATCCTCACATGTGATCCTAACCAGTGATCCTTGTTTCTTTGGCAGATAGTGATCCTCAGCAGAGTTCCAGGATCAGGATCACGGACCATCATAGGATCCTCATGCTAACAGTTGCTTTCGTTGAATTTAATGTTGTTTTGCAGGACATCTAGCAGGATCCGCTCTTAAGCATCACAATTAAAGGACACGTCTTTACAACTATGGCATGTGCTTAATCGGAGATGGACGTTGTGAAAGATATGGAAACTTGGCATGATTTAAGGGCGATAATTTAGGCTAGATTTACTTTTATTTCTAAAGGGGTAATGAGCTGATTATTAGTCTTTTTACCTAAAATAGGTCACCTACACTTGTATATATAACACTCTTCCTCATTCGGAAGAAGACACAACACAACTCTCACACGCTTAGACACTCGAAACTATAGTGATCCTTGTACTCAGCTCATTATCATCCAAAGTTGTAACTATTTTTCTTATATTGAAGTTTGGTGATCGGTAGTTGCCATCACCCGAGGTTTTTTATGCCGGAGATCATACATTGATCAAGGGCTTTTTCCTCGTATAAATCATTGTGTCTTTGCATATTTCACATTGAAGTGATCCTTTACTTTTTCTACAAACCAAGCATCATACCCCATTTACATAAAGTTTGGTTGCATTATCCTTGTGTGATTTTTGACCAAAACACTGTTATTTTAGGTTTGTATAGTTTTTCTGCGGGTATGGGTGAGATCTATGTGGTTGAATGATCCTTGATCAACAAGGAAATATAGAGGTTCAGATGATCATAAGCGCTTGATCATCAGCTTGAGCCCCATTGATGTTGTTTGCGTGTTCATGAGCTGGGTTGGCATTTGCAAGCTTTGGGCTGTTTAATTTGAAGTGATTTAGATCGCTACAATTGAAACATGCTCCAGCGGGTAGCGAAGGTGAGTTTGAGTAGGGGCAGCTTGGTCTTGGGTGCGACAAGTCGCAGCTAGATGGCCTAGAAGACCACAAATTGTACACTGGCAACAAGAAGAATTAGCTTGGTGATGATAGTTGCAACGATTGCACAAAGGTTGTTTTCCACGGTAAAATCCCCTAACGGGTACTGAGTTTAATGGAATTGGTGTAGCAATCATGAAATTCTTTGGAGCTTTACGCTTCTTAGAATTTTTGGAGGGTTTAGCTTTTGTTTCCTTTGGTTTCTCCTTAGTAGTTTCAGCAGTTTGTTTTTTGTCTCCCTTTCGAAAAAGTTTCCCTTTTCTAACTTGGGTGTCGGTTAGGGTAGCGGCTAGTTCGATAGCCTCCCTAACAGTTGCGGGTTTGCTGCCAGTGACAATATCTTGGACTAGATCAGGTAGGCCATCAATATATTTTTCAATTGCCGGATCTAAGGGTGTGACCATAGTGGGGCAGAGTAAGCTCAATTCTTCAAACCGGTCAGTATAGGCACGATTTTCACCACTATCTTGTTTGAGGTAATAAAATTCGGTTTCAAGTGCCCTCATCTGGCTTCGTGGACATAATTCTTTCTTCATAAGATTCTTGAATTCTTCCCACCTTTGTGCCATCGCTACGTCCGCACCTCGGTCCCTCATGACTCTGTTCTACCAAGTGAGTGCTCTCTTTTGGAAAACACTCGAGGCGAACTCTACTTGCGCTCACTAGGACACTGAACATAGCGGAATGTGCTCTCGATACTCTCAAACCATTGTTGGAGCCCAGTAGCTCCTTCAAATCCATTAAACTTAAGTGGTTTAGCCGAGTTGAACTGTTTATAGTTGCAAGGCGTGGGAACATTGTTGTTGTTGGTGTTGTTATTATAGACTTGATTAAGTTGGATCACAAGGTTTGGAAGTACAACAACTATATGCTAACCAGTCATTTCTGCCTTTTCTGCGTCCTGAGTGGCGTCACGACGAGGAGGCATCTTTTGAAGAAATAGTTACTAGTGAAAATAAACAAGTGAGTTCCATAGAAAGTCATAAAAATGGAATGCCGTACTGAAATGAAATTTCTGACTTGGTATTAGTTCAAAAATCTTTTTCTTGGATTTTGGAAAAATAGTGTTGTGGGTTTTGTTTTGAAATAAGAAATGCTTGAAAATAATCTTTTGTAATATTTTTGGATGAGAAAATACAAACCAAGTTAATGGTTCGTGTTATAAATTCTTTACCTTTTAAAAATTTATTTTTTAAGATAAAAATATTTTTAATTGAATTTTTAAAATAAAGAAATTAGGTATATAGTAAAAATTTAAAAATTCTCATCCAAATGATACAAATTTTGTAGTTATCAAAGACAAAAGGTAGTATTTGAAAATAAAATAGGATTACAAAGTGTCGTGAGATGAAATGAAATTTTGTTTCGAAGGTTTTGAATAAATCATATTACCGAAGGTAATATGATGGAATAATGTCACAAGCATCGTAATGTTTTGAAAATGTTCGACTGATCAAAGCAGATGGGTTTTCATAATATTTCGAGAAGACATGCTTTAGCCAATAAGTTTACACTCACCCTAAGAGTTCCCAAGTAAGAGTGACTGGTCTGATAATGCAGATTTGTACGAACACTCTAGCCTTAGACAAAAAACTCGGGGTACAGGCATCCACCCTTCCAGATTGCATGTGTTCACTGTCGCAACCCCCGCCCCCTATCTGTCCAGGGAACGGGCGGCCGCGAGACCAGTTTTGGTGGCATCGGTGTTTATCAATTTTGGCAGCGGAAATTACATCAGGACCATAGTTAGGAAATAATTTATCAGAGTAAAATACCACACTTTTATAATATTAAACACATGGAAAAATCCCAAGTTTCAAATACACACATTTTCATAGGGATAAACCCTATTTTATTTAAATAAAAACATCTCTTTATTTAGGTAACTTTTATAGCCACTTTTCCAAGCCTTCAGTGCTGTCCAGCTGGCTTCTAATTGGCTTTCACATTTTGTTACCTGAAATGCGTTTAAAAACATTTTGTCAGTGGGAAATACTGGTGAGTGAATCCCAGTTTAATCAAGAAAAGTTTTATCTTTTAACAGTATTGAGAGTGACTACAATGTTTATATCTACACAATTACTCATTCAGTACTGTCAATCCTGACTGGTAGGTCATATTACCCATTGGCTAACTCTTTGTCCAATGGTAACGTGTTCCACATCTTGTATACAAAACCCCAACATACCGACAGTAATTGAAGAATTACAAAGACTCAATCACTGCTAATCACATTGTAAAATATTTAAGGTTTTGTAAAAACAGTTTACAAAAAGGAGATTACTCACATTGCTGTCTTAGGGTTTTCTTTAAGGATTTCCTGGTGAATATCTATTAATTACACAAATGCACACGCGTTAGTATAATAACCCAATATTTACATTAGTAATACCCTCCCCGAGACGGCATTCCAACGACTACGTCGGGCAGCGTATCTAATACGTAACCAGGGGTTATGATACTTACAACGAGGCAGGGCTTTGCTAATTAGGGGGTATTATGCCCGAGTATAGTGCCTACTATATAGAAATTGAGAGAGAAAGTTGAAAAATGAACGACGTAAACTGAAGGCCTGAGCTCCCATTATATATGGCTGGTCGACTAGGTTCTCGTGGCCCGCGAAAGAGAAAGGGAGGGCCTACGCGGCCCGCGACATAGGGTCCGTAGGGCCTAGCTCTGATTTGTCACCGATCTAGCTTCGCCACGTGTTGACATGTGGCGGCTTCCGGGTTAGGCCGCATGTCAGGGCGCTCGCGGCCCGTGTAAGACCAGGGCTGGGTCTTCGAGGCCCGCCACAGCCTAAAAAATCTGATTTTTAATTTAATTTAATAAAAATAAAGGTATTTGGGGCCTGTTGTCGTATACGTGATGTATTTTAGGACGTGTTGGAATATTTTAAATATTTTTAGGGGTATCTGAAAAATTTAGGAGGGTTGTTATATCCTCCCCACCTTGTTTTAGAACTCGTCCTCAAGGTCTACCGGAATAAGTGCGGGTATTTCCTTTGCATTTCTGATTCAAGCTCCCATGTGTACTCTGGTCCTCTCTTGGAGTCCTATTTCACTTTGACCAAAACTAATCTCTTGTGTTTGAGGTTCTTGACTTTCCTGTCTTCAATTTGTAGAGGTCTTTCTATAAATTTTAATTGTTAATTTACCTCTATATCCTTAAGAGGCACTACGAGTGATTTATCAGCTAAGCATTTCTTGAGATTGGATACATGAAATACATCATGTATTCCTTCCATTTCCTCTTGCAGTTGTAGCTGATAGGCTACAGGTCCTATTCTTCTAATGATCTTAAAAGGTCCAACATACCTGGGGCTTAGCTTTCATCTTTTGATGAATCTTACTACTCCTTTCCAAGGAGAGACTTTCAATAACACCTTGCCTCCTACCTGAAATTCCAGTGGCTTTCGTCTTTTATCGGCATAGCTCTTTTGTCGGTCACGTGCTGCTTTCAGTCATCCCTTGACTTGGACGATCTTGTCGGTCGTTTCTTGTACTATCTCAGGTCCAGATACTTGCTTTTCTCCGATTTCTGCCTAACAGACTGGTGTTCGGCACATTCGTCCATAAAGTGCTTCGAATGGTGCAGCATTGATACTTGTGTGATAGCTGTTATTGTAAGAAAATTCTATTAAGGGTAAGTGATCGTCCCAATTACCTCTGAAATCAATTACACAAGCTCTAAGCATGTCCTCCATCATCTGAATTGTCCTTTCGCTTTGTTCGTCCGGTTGAGGATGATAAGCGGTGCTTAGATTTAACTTGGTTCCCATGGCTTTTTGGAAACTTATCCAAAAATGAGAGGTAAAACGGCTATTTCTATCAGACACAATTGATAAAGGAATTCCATGTAATGAAACTATTTCATTTACATATAGCTTAGATAATTGTTCCATAATGAATGTTTCTTTCATTAGTAAGAAATGTGCTGACTTAGTTAGCCTATCTACAATCACCCAGATTATATCATTACATTTCCTTGTTTTGGGTAATTTGGTAACAAAATCCATTGTTATCAATTCCCACTTCCACACTGGCATTTCTAACTCTTGCAATAACCCTAAGGGTTTCTGATGTTCAGCTTTAACTTGTGAAAAGGTTAAACACTTAGAAACATAAGCCGCTATATCTTTCTTCATTCCTATCCACCAGAAATTCGTTCTTAAGTCCTGATACATCTTATCATTTCCAGGATGCATTGTATACTTAGACTTATGGGCTTCCTCTAATATACGGTGGCGTAGGTTTCCTAATTTAGGTATCCACATTCTTTTCTTATGAAATCTCCAAATTCCATCTGTTCCTTTTTCTAATTCCTTAATCATTCCTTTCAATTTCTCAGTATCGTCCTTGATTACTGATTCTTGTGCTTCTTTAATCTACTCATTTAAATCTACTTGTAGATTTAATTTAAGAGAACGTATTCTTTTTGGCTTTTCGTGATACTTTCGACTTAAAGCATCAACTACTACATTAGCTTTTCCTGCATGATACTGGATATTGCAATCATAATCACTAAGTATCTCCATCCAGCGTCTCTGTCTCATATTCAACTCCTTTTGCCTGAAAACATACCTTAAACTCTTATGATCTGTAAAATGGTAAACTTACTACCATAATGGTAATGTCTCCAAATCTTAAGGGCAAAAATTATGGCTCCTAATTCCAAATCATGGGTTGAATAATTTTCTTCGTGATTCTTAAGTTGTCTAGATGCATAAGCTATAACCTTTTGTCGTTGCATTAACACACATCCGTAACCTAACTTAGAAGCGTTACAATAGACTACAAAATCTTCAGGTCCTTTTGGTAACGCTAATATGGGAGCATTAGTTAATCTTTGCTTAAGAATTCTAGAGGCTTCTTCTTGTTTTGGTCCCCATTCAAACTTAACAGATTTACAGGTTAGCTTAGTTAAGGGAAAGGCTATTCTAGAAAAATCTCGAATAAATCTCCTATAATAACCGGCCAGTCCTAAGAAACTTCTAACCTCGGTTGGTGACTCAAGGGTTTTCCATTTGGTAATCGCCTCGATCTTGGTGGGATCCACATGCATTCCTTCATGATTGACTAAATGTCCAAGAAACTGTACCTGTTCTAACCAAAACTCGCACTTTGAAAACTTTGCATAAAGCTTTTCTTTTCTCAATAAACTTAGAAGTGCATGCAGATGCTTTGCATTTTCTTCTTTACTTTTAGAGTAAATGAGAATATCATCTATAAAGACAATTACAAATTTATCCAAATATGGCTTACATATTTGGTTCATTATGTCCATAAATGTAGCTGGGGCATTGGTTAAACCAAATGGCATGACAGTAAATTCATAATGGCCATACCTTGTTCTGAAAGCGGTCTTAGGAATGTCCTCTTCCTGTACCTTTAATTGATGATATCCTGAGCGTAAATCGATTTTCGAGAAAAATCGAGCTCCTTGCAACTGATCGAACAGATCATCGATTCTTGGTAATAGATACCGATTTTTAATCGTAACCTTGTTCAATTCGCGGTAGTCAATGCACATACGCATTGATCCGTCTTTCTTTTTAACGAATAAGATCGGCGCTCCCCATGGTGATGAACTTGGCTAATGAATCCTTTCTCCAACAGTTCATCTAATTGTTTCTTCAGTTCCTGCATTTCTGCGGGTGCCAAACGGTAAGGTGCTTTGGCAATTGGTGCTGTTCCTGGTAGCAGGTGGATTCGGAATTCAACTTCTCTATCTGGCGGGAGTCCTGGTAATTCTTCTGGAAACACATCTGGAAACCGAGATACTACTGGAATATCTTTTAGTTCTTTTCCTTTAGTGTTAGTGGTTATAGAAATCAATTACACTAATGATCCTTTTCTTATGTAACTTGTTGTTTTCATCACATAGATGAATTTCGTGGATCTAGATGGCTTATCTCCTTTAATTATGATCTTTTCACCCTTTGGTGAATTTACTTGGATTGACTTTTGATCACATAAAATACTCGCTTTATTGGCTACTAACCAATCCATTCCTAATACAACATCAAATCCTGCCAGTTTCATTGGATAAAGGTTTGCAATAAACTTTTAATTTAAAAATTCTATTCTTGCTCCCTGCAAGATTTCAGAAATCTTAATGGTTTCCCCATTTTCTGTCTCTACTAGACATTCTTGTGGGAGTTTAGTTGATGGTCGATTGAGAAGTTTGCAAAACGGAGTATTAATAAAACTTTGGTTCACACCAGAGTCAAATAATACATTAGCAAAATCATCATTAACTAAAAACGTACCGGCGATCACGTCTGGAATCATCTTGGCTTCATCTGCAGTTAGAACAAATGATCTAGCATTTTTAGTATTCTTGGTGTTCGTAGCTAGAGCTAGTTTCGGACAATTTGACTTGATATGGCCTTGTTCTCCACAGTTTAACATATCCTGTTGTTAGGTTTCTTCCTGCGGTCTTCTTCCTTGTATCCAGATATTTTGCAAAAATTGCAATATATAGAGCAACTTCCAGAATGCTTCCTTTTGCAAATACTTGCGGTAGGGTGCAGAAGTAGAACCTACATTTTTCCCACGGTTGGAATTTCCATAACAAAATTCTTGGGTAAGTTTCTGAGCTAGGTTCCTCCGCTGGTCTTCTTCTCGTGTACACACTAACTCATCAGTCAAGGTGTTTGCTAGTTCTACTGCTTCTTCTATAGTTTGAGGTCTAGCCTCCTTGACTACATGCCTAATCTCACTGATTAATCCCCAGATGTAACGGGAGATTAATACTGGTTCAGGTGATGCAAGGGTTGGAACTATTCTAGCATATTCAAAAAATGTAGTTGTGTATCCCTTACTATCCACTCCAGTCATCCTAAGATTTAGGAACTTATTTGCTATCTGTTCTTTTTCATTGGGAAGGCAAAATTTCCTTTCCACCATGTTCTTAAATTCCACCCATTCCATATTATATACCCTCTCAGTTCCTCTAGACTGGAGGATAGTGTTTCACCATTCTAGTGCTGAGTTCTTAAATAGATTGGAGGCAAACATTATCTTATCCTCTTCCGCACACTTGCTTATTTTTAAGATTGCCTCAGTCTTTTCTATCCAGCGTAAAGCTGCAACGGCCCCTTCATTGCCCGAGAATTCCATTGGTTTACAAGACCAGAATTCTTTATAAGAACAACCATAAGACATGGTTCTTCTTCTTTTGGGAATGGGCACTTGAAGTATGTGTCCATTGTTTACGCTGTGTTCTGGTTCACTGGGTCGTTTACTATCACGGCTACTTTTATTATCCGCTTCCTTAACCGTTTTGATAATATATGGCATCGCATCTATTATTCCTTGTGCCACTATGTGTTGGATGGCACTGTTATCCACTTGGTTTCCATTGTTATTGTTGTTCGGGTTATTGTTATTCGGGTTATTGTTACTCTGGTTTTCCTGATTCACTTCGTTGCTCATCTGAATTTTAAACATTTGCCAATTATTAATATCACAAAATAATATTTGATACAATCAATCACACAACACACATATTGGTCAAAATCGTTGAACATTGCGACTTACTCTTTCTTATACTATGCATCCATATATATTACAATATAATTGAAATTGAAATTTAAAATTACAATACTATTATGCGTCCATTGCTATTATCTAGATTTTTTTTCAAACATACACACATATTATACATTATTATTATTTTATTATTATTATTACTACTATCACCATTACTGATATGGGTTCATCCAGAACTCCATATTACGCTCGTCATACTTCCAGACGAGTCGTTCTCCGATCTGCCTCATCCTCTCACTACCTTCGAAAATTTCCTCACCAAAGGTTTGGAGTTCTTGCACACTATCTGCACTCATTGGGGGTACAGGGGCTGGTACTGGGTTTGGGAACTGGGGCATGGGTTCTTGGTAAGGGTATGGATTCTCTAAAATTTCCCTGATGTATTGATCATTGTCATAGTAGGGATCTAGATGGTCAAAGTCTGGGTAGGCTGCTAGATTTGGCATGGGTTCATCTTCTGGTATTGGATAGCTTTGCTGGTAATCCCTATGATCATCTAACCACGGGTCGTAGTCTGGGTCTAAGGGATTGGGTGCTGGTATTCTAGGTATCTCAGTGGGGTCAAAATCAGGCATTGAGATTTGGTTTTCAGGGTTGTTTTCAATTTCCATTGGCTGGGTGGGAAATAGTGGTAAGGGCTGAGGTGCTATGAGTTGCTCCAGGTTAGGGTCTGCAGCTGTAGTTGCTAAGATATGGAAATTTGCTAGACTTATATTGAGCATATCCTGAGTGTGAGCATCTGTTTCTCTTTTAACGGCTGCTAAAGCTCGTTGTTGTTGTAACTTTTTCATCCTCTTCCTACGTTCATGCGCTCCCCTACTGAACCATCCTCTCTTTTTAGGAGGGAATGACTCTTATGACTGAGCCTTAAACACGAATATCCCATTTTCATTGTCAGCTGAATACCCTGAGAGGGCAGGCTGTGAAGAGGTGCCTTCGCTTCTAGGTGAGCTGGACAACTGACGGTAAGCGTCGGAAGGTTCTTGGTTGCTCATACTGTGAACTAACAAATAGTCAAATAACACACAACAATAAAATACAATTATGCACGTAGTTCCGTAATTAATTTCCTAACATATAATATTTTGGGGTCAGCAGAACACTTATGTGGCTGAATCAATGGCTTAGCTTTGATACCACCTTCTGTCACAACCCCCGCCCCTTATTTGTCCCAGGAATGGGCAGCCGCGAGACCAGTTTTGGTGGTATCGGTGTTTATCAATTTTAGCAGCGGAAATTACATCAGGACCGTAGTTAGGAAATAATTTATCAGAGTAAAATACCACGCTTTTATAATATTAAACACATGGGAAAATCCCAAGTTTCAAATACACACATTTTCATAGGGATAAACCCTATTTTATTTAAATAAAAACATCTCTTTATTTAGGTAACTTTTATAGCCACTTTTCCAAGCCTTCAGTGCTGTCTAGCTGGCTTCTAATTGCCTTTCACATTTTGTTACCTGAAACGCGTTTAAAAACATTTTGTCAGTGAGAAATACTGGTGAGTGAATCCCAGTTTAATCAAGAAAAGTTTTATCTTCTAACAGTATTGAGAGCGATTACAATGTTTATATCTACACAATTACTCATTCAGTACTGTCAATCCTGACTGGTGGGTCATATTACCCATTAGCTAACTCTTTGTCCAATGGTAACGTGTTCCACATTTTGTATACAAAACCCCAACATACCGGCAGTAATTGAAGAATTACAAATACTCAATCACTGCTAATCACATTGTAAGTATTTAAGGTTTTGTAAAAACAGTTTACAAAAATGAGATTACTCACATTGTTGTCTTAGGGTTTTCTTTAAGGATTTCCTGGTGATTATCTATTAATTACACAAATGCACACGCGTTAGTATAATAACCCAATATTTACATTAGTAATACCCTCCCCGAGACGGCATTCCAACGACTACGTCGGGCAGAACCACGACAACCGTTACGTAACCCTGGATCAATCGGGCAGCGTATCTAATATGTAACCGGGGGTTATGATACTTACAACGAGGCAGGGCTTCGCTAATTAGGGGATATTATGCCCGAGTATAGTGCATACTATATAGAAATTAAGAGAGAAAGTTGAGAAATGAACGACGTAAACTGAAGGCCTGAGCTCCCATTATATAGCGCTGGTCGACCAGGTTCTCGCGGCCCGCGAAAGAGAAAGGGAGGGCCTACGAGGCCCGCGAAATAGGGTTTATAGGTCCTAGCCCTGATTTGTCACCGATCTAGCTTCGCCACGTGTTGACTTGTGGCGGCTTCCGGGTTAGGCCGCATGTCAGGGCGCTCGCGGCCAGCGTAAGACCAAGGTTGGGTCTTCGCGGCCCGCCACAGCCTAAAAAATCTGATTTTTAATTTAATTTAATAAAAATAAAGGTATTTGGGGCTTGTTCTCGTATACGGGGTGTATTTTAGGATGTGTTGGAATATTTTAAATATTTTTAGGGGTGTCTAAAAAATTTAGGAGGGTTGTTATATTCACATTATTAAAATCCATGATATTGATGAAAATGTTTGAGAAAAACATTTTGTGAAACACCTTTAGGCATAAAGCCTAAGGGTTTAGGATAAATTATCTAAGGCTAGATGATTTGTGAATCATAGAGTAGTTTTGGCAAGAAATAGGATGAGGATGGAGATTAGGATAGAGATCCTAAGTCTACTCATGTTTGGTTCCCTAGGAAGGTTATAGACTAGGTTAAAGGCATTCTAATAACCTAATTCCCTATTACCAATGCTCTGATACCAATCTGTAACACCTCAATCGCATAATACAACAACACGCGACGGAAACATCAGGGAATCACGTTACAAATTGCTCACAACACACGGTACTAAATTGTTTCATTATGTTAATAGTGTTTTACAATACAAAGAATACATGTAAATGTCTTTTATTTAAAGAAGTTTAAGGCCCGGATGCGGTCCTATGTGTATGTAACACCTCGAAAATTTATGTCCAATAATGTATCGACACGTGTCATGAGCTTTAAACGTGTAAAAGATTACTTTAGAAGGACTAAAGTAGACAAAAAAGGAAAGTATGTGAATAAAAGGGTTCAAAATGTCAACAATGGATAAATATACCTTACAATAACCCTACACGATGTTTATACCTTAAACGAATTAATCATTGATCATACGAAGCTAATTGTGGAAGAAAGTGAGAGATTACTAACTACAGGGGTTAAATGTGTCAACATGTTTAAAGTATACCTCTGAGTGACCTTTTAGCAAACCCAAAGCTTTGTAGCGATAAAATATACTCACTAGAATAAGTGATAAAAATTTCACAAGGTTTCGATAAAGTATGAGAAAGTTATGATAACATTCGTATTCGAGGGGTTAAAAGCGTCAACTTTGAAATTTAAGGCTTTACGGGTGATTACAAAGTCAACCGAGGACTTAACGGTGTTTAGTTATGCCTTGGAGCCCTTAAAAGTCAAGTTAGAGGGTTGAAAATACAAGAAATGAAGTGAAAACCACGTTTAAAAAGCATCAGGGGCCAAAATGCAATAAATGAAACATGTGTAACCTGACCCGGCCCTCATACCGGTCGCGTAAGGTCCCTATGGATCCTTACGCGGGCCGCCTGGGACTGCCAGCATTAGAAAAATTGTGCAGGTGTCGGTTTTGCAGGTTTAACCGACTTATGGAGCCTGTTTTTGATACCAGGGGCTTGTTTAATGGTTTAGAAGGGCCTAGGGACACTTGGGATGATCAGGAATCATCCCATAAACTTATTTGTCATGATCTTGTGCAATCAAAGGTCCTATATAAGAAGTTCTTAGTTGCAACCTTGAGCACATCACTTGAAAACTTTCACAAACTCACTTCTGGAGATTGCTGGAGCTCAAGGACAATTCCTAGAAGTCATTAGTCGTACTTAGGACTATTGTAAGTGTCTTTAACCTTCTTTAATTCAGTTGTACTTAGTTAATTAGCTTAAAGTCAAATCGTCGTAATTAAGATTTGACTTCGTGATTATTCACAATTTGTCCAGTCAAATTTCAAATTGAAAGTACCTATGAGTTGGTAATTATGTGGGCAATAAACCCTTAAAAGGGCGCCCTCTGATTCCCGCTGTAACTAGGTCAATTGTCGGGTCAAAGCTAATTATAAAAGTCAACAGAAAGCTTATTTTGGCCTAAATGCATAATTAACAATGTAGAAGCCATGCAACCTGTTTTATCACTCATATAACTTGGTAATTAATGTAAGAACATGTCTAAACATGTTCAACCTGGCAATTTTCAGTTTAAGCTCGGTTTGGAACCGAAAGTCGCATAAGTGGACTTTTACTTTGACTTTCAGTTCTGACCCATTAGAGCATAGTTTAGGAATGCCTTAGAGCTTTATTAGGACCAAGTTACCTATAAGTATAACCCTCTGAGATTATACAACTTGGTTCATTAGTTATCCGATTCATATGCATGTTTCCGTTAAATGCTTAAATGTTGACTATTATGCCCTTTTCACCTTAAAACATGATTTTTGAAAAAGTAAAAGAATGGAAACCTTCATTACTGATTTATAAACTTGTCCCTTGTAACACCCGTTCTTATAATTTAAGGTTTAATGAATCTTTTACGAAAACAATCATGTAATTACGATTACATATACATCGGAAATACGGGTTTACTAAAAGTTTTACAAATCATAAGTTATTCTACATAACGTGATCGAATTCGTTGTTTAAAATTTACAACGTGGCAAAGTGCGGAAGCGTGTATCTTTATCGTGTTCGGTTCTTCACTGAGCTTGATCGTCTTCCGGCATCCAAAAGTACCTATATTCCATAAACATGAAATACTTTAGTCATACGGGGTTTAAAACGTGTCTAAACGAATCCAGGAATTTAAACTAAATAAAAAATACTTTGTTTCTAGGTCCACCGTAACTTACGGTGACACCGTAAGTTACGGTAGCCCCTGAAAGTCTATCCTTCCACCGTAACTCAGTATGTAACCATCGTAATCATATCAGCTCCACCGTAACTTACGGTGGCATGACTAAATCAAGTATACGCAATCATATATCTTTTTCTGGATTAATAATGACATTATTAATGTGCAGCGATTTTCTATACAGCTGCTGTAATTGACCATTATGACCCATTCAAAGTCCGAACTAGATTAACATGTTCAAAGATGGATCGTAGAAAACTTCAATACCTTCGCAAGAATATAAGGTACACCTTCTAACGAATTTTCTATGATTTTATATGATTTTTATAAAATCAGCACAACAACTATATTTTCATTTTTCAAACAGCTTTCAAGGTTTTGAACAGCTGTTTAATTCATTCTTTTGGCCTATTTAACAACCACATTTGTTTCTTATGATTGAAAACAGTAAAAATTTACTTCATAAGCTTTCCGAAAAGGTATAGAACACCCAAATCGGATAAACGGTTGATTTTATATGATTTTTTTAACATTTGTCGAAATTCGTATAAAAAGCTGCGGAAATCATGTTTAGGGTCATTTTAAATTCGAACCAAACCATCAAATGCAACCCATTTCCATGGCTAAAACCCTTATTAAACTCTTGGTAATGGTTAGAAACCTATAACAAATATAATGACCATCGTCCGTAACATTTGGTTTACCTATTAAGGTAACCAAAAACTTATTTTAGACTTCGTTTAACTCTCATTAGCCTTACATTTAAATGAGAGTTATCTTATTATGCGTACCTGGCTCGGATCATTACATTGACCCATTTAAGTACCTTGCCTCAATATCTATAGCGATGTAAATATCCACTCGATATTTATTTCTGAATCAAACAACTCATCAAACCATTAGTCGATATTGTCAAAAAGTGATATTTTCACCTTTTGACCCGTTGGTCTAAATGATCGATAATATTGGCGAGATAAAGCTTATTGCCATCTCGTCTACACGACTCGTTTGTCTAGGGTTTGTCCCTAAACACTATAGTAGTTCCTAAATAATCATAACATACACATGCAATTCGAATCTCAGATTATTCAAAATTCATGAGAATTTCAAGTTGAAAGATTTCTCAAAATTTTACATACCTTGTAATCCCCTTGTGATGAGGATCATGAATCTATGTTTAGAATTCGATTTGGACTTGAATTGAACCTTCAATTTGCAAGATTTGTTGAGTTCTAGGGTTTTCACCCTCCTGGTCGCTCCTGGAGATCGATCCACACACTTAGCGTGTGTGGTGTTATTATTATTTTTTATTAAATAAAACTTGTTTCCTTTTTCACGGTTTTGGTCCCTCAAGTTTAGATATTCATAAATGAAACTATAACTCATAGTTTATTATTTAATTACCCATTACTAACTAGGTTAATCTTACCTAGTTAACTTAGTGGGTTCCGGGAGTTAAAAACCCGTTGTATTTTAAGTCCCGTTGACTCGGGCTCTTATAAACTTAATTCTTAAATTATTTGATTCGCTTGTATTTAATTATTAGGATTTCTTATTTAAATCCAAATAGTTAACGGGTTATTTTTACTGCTAGCGGTACTTTACCCGTCTTTTAGTATGAACAGAGATTGATTACCAAACCCGTTTTCGGGGTGTTACAAGTCTACCCCCCTTAAAGAGGTTTCGTCCTCGAAACCTTTTCTTACATAATTCATTGAGTTTAAACTCAATGTATTTGATCAGAGATATCATTTAAACATTACTTATACTTTTAACCAATTATTAGTATTACCAGATAAGCATGGTAACATCTTTTGGTCACTAATTGTCTACGTAACTCATATGACTTAGTGCAACTTAAAATAACGTAATCTCGTTATTTCCACTAGTTTAGTTAACTTAGCGATATCCATCGCTTTCATATACTATCGAATTCCTTACGAATCCGTTACTTTGACCCGTTTAAAGATCTTTAGTGAAATCTTTCACTTTTAGCAACAAATTCTTTTGTTTTCAAATTTATCTATTCGGTTCAGCTATACCGAATCTACCGCTTACAAGCAAACCAAATTTCTTGATTGGAATTGGTGACCTTAACCGGTCTCATTAACTAGTCTTATTAGTTCAGTTACTTTTATCACTCGCTTGGTTATAATGTGATTTTACTTCACATTACATTTCCTAACCGTGATCGTGTCACATCATGTTTAATTTGTATCAACCTTTCATTTTTTTTTTTGAAAATATCACTTTTCGAATATATCATCTTGCGCCTATCAGTGTCAAGACTTGTATCTTTCATGCTTACTATTTAAATTCCTATCAGAATTTATGTTTGTAAAAGCATTATTTCTTACTGAAACCGAAGTTTTAGTTTTAGGATCTTTTCTTTAACTTGTGTCAATCATCCATACCGGGATATTGACAGTCCGTAATTTAATCCTTTACAGTCTTAGTTTTATGCGGGGATTCTTAACTGATTTCCTCGCTATGTCTAGATAACCCATAGGTTCATTCACTTAGCCTCGTATGCTATTTCTTTAGGCTCTCACCTCTTTAAGGCGAGTCCTTTATGATCCCTTTTTTTTTCCTTTTTATTCATGACCCGTAGGTCATTTTAGTCCGTAGATCTCTCATTTGTTTATAACCCTAAAGGTTATGTTGATCCCGTAGATCACTCTTTTTACTCGTGTCTTACTAAAATATATTTTTGGTGTCAAAGCACTCTTTTTACGTCTGAAAATCATTTGTCTCAAGCTTACCGTTATCCGGCTTGCGCTTACAAAATAGTTCATTCTCAAAATAGTTGAATATAATTATCAAAATTTCTGTTTACAAAATTTTATGGTCTTTTAGTCATAACTCATAATCCGAGTCTTTTGACTTTAAATTCGTGTTCTCGTTTCTCGGTATACGCATGTGTTTAAATCCTTACCCATCAACCGAGTACTTTACCGAAGTCATTATTAGTGCAAGCATTCTGGTATACATCAAGTTTTCGTTTTAATTTGTTTGGTTGTCTTAGCGGAAGCCCTCGCTTTTATTCAACCAAACCTTTATTCTTTATTTGACCATCCTTTACAGTCTTTTAAACTATGAATGATGATTATCATCATCATCATCATTTCTTTACTACGACCAAAGTCAACGATTTTGATCGTTTTTTTTTCGTGTGGGCAATACCTTTGTTTCTATGACCCCGCGGGTCATTTATACTTTGGTTTTACAATGCCCTTTTTGTCTACCATGGTTTTTGATCGTTTTTCCCCCTGTGGGCAATACCTTTGTTTCTATGACCCCGCGGGTCATTTATACTTTGGTTTTACATTGCCCTTTTTGTCTACCATGGTTGTTTCATCAAAATGACTTATGTCACGAATTTCCTTGGGTCTTTTATTTCTATGTGCGCCATACATCGTTTTTATGGTTCCCGCGAAAACCATTTATACGAGTATGCCCATAAGATTTCTTGACCCTAAGGATCCTTTAAATTTCATTCATCTTGACCTTACTACATCGGACATAACTGCGCTCATTATAAGAAGCTCATGCTATCATGTGTTCACTACTTACTTGGCCAGAGTAAGCGATCAACACGTGGTACGCGTGACCTTATTATAATTACCACATCACGTCCCATGTAAGTAACTCCTCAAATTATCTCCATGTTTATGGTTTCATTTGGTAAAACTTTATTTAATTGTTAGTTAACAATTATTAGTTTTAGTCGTTTATCCTTGAACATGTACAATGTCCCTTTTTATAAACATTTATTCACATTCATTGATGTGATCATTACTTTTCTCAATAGGATTTATATTGAGAATACTTACTTGGATGATCACTCTCGTCCAAGTTTCTATATAAACAAGTCTTGTTATTCATTTGTTATTCATCATTATGAATAACACATTTCCTATTAAATTTCTCTTGGAAGTCAGGTTTTCCAAGTTCTATCATATGTGTATGCAACCGTTATTACTTACGTGTTTGTTGCATATAACGATTCGTGCGATTAAATTTAAAAGTGTGCACCTGGTAATGCTTGCCCCGACGGGCATTCCTTGCCATTACTTATTTGCGATCGTTACGCGATTTAGGTCCTTGATGAGTATGCTCTTCTTGTCACATCTCGGACCGTTCCATCATCATATCCGCAATTTGTTAAACTCTCGCTATCTTTAGATGCGAGTGTCCTTCAATTAAAACATTTACAAGAATTAGTAATATCAACTTCAATAATCGCCCGTATTATAATACAAGGCTTTTCTACTATACGCGTCAACGCGCACAATTTTGTCAACTATATTTATCATTTAATTGAGGTAACGTGTATCACACGATAACCCTATGTGTTGTTCACAACATTTCAACACATACCAAACCATTAATATACATGTACTTACCGGATTTACGATCAAGCCTCGAACCGAACACACTTTACTCTTTAACCATGAGCTCTGATTACCAACTTGTAACACCCGTTCTTATAATTTAAGGTTTAATGAATCTTTTACGAAAACAATCATGTAATTACGATTACATATACATCGGAAATACGGGTTTACTAAAAGTTTTACAAATCATAAGTTATTCTACATAACGTGATCGAATTCGTTGTTTAAAATTTACAACGTGGCAAAGTGCGGAAGCGTGTATCTTTATCGTGTTCGGTTCTTCACTGAGCTTGATCGTCTTCCGGCATCCAAAAGTACCTATATTCCATAAACATGAAATACTTTAGTCATACGGGGTTTAAAACGTGTCTAAACGAATCGGGGAATTTAAACTAAATAAAAAATACTTTGTTTCTAGGTCCACCGTAACTTACGGTGACACCGTAAGTTACGGTAGCCCCTGAAGGTCTATCCTTCCACCGTAACTCAGTATGTAACCATCGTAATCATATCAGCTCCACCGTAACTTACGGTGGCATGACTAAATCAAGTATACGCAATCATATATCTTTTTCTGGATTAATAATGACATTATTAATGTGCAGCGATTTTCTATACAGCTGCTGTAATTGACCATTATGACCCATTCAAAGTCCGAACTAGATTAACATGTTCAAAGATGGATCGTAGAAAACTTCAATACCTTCGCAAGAATATAAGGTACACCTTCTAACGAATTTTCTATGATTTTATATGATTTTTATAAAATCAGCACAACAACTATATTTTCATTTTTCAAACAGCTTTCAAGGTTTTGAACAGCTGTTTAATTCATTCTTTTGGCCTATTTAACAACCACATTTGTTTCTTATGATTGAAAACAGTAAAAATTTACTTCCTAAGCTTTCCGAAAAGGTATAGAACACCCAAATCGGATAAACGGTTGATTTTATATGATTTTTTTAACATTTGTCGAAATTCGTATAAAAAGCTGCGGAAATCATGTTTAGGGTCATTTTAAATTCGAACCAAACCATCAAATGCAACCCATTTCCATGGCTAAAACCCTTATTAAACTCTTGGTAATGGTTAGAAACCTATAACAAATATAATGACCATCGTCCGTTACATTTGGTTTACCTATTAAGGTAACCAAAAACTTATTTTAAACTTCGTTTAACTCTCATTAGCCTTACATTTAAATGAGAGTTATCTTATTATGCGTACCTGGCTCGGATCATTACATTGACCCATTTAAGTACCTTGCCTCAATATCTATAGCGATGTAAATATCCACTCGATATTTATTTCTGAATCAAACAACTCATCAAACCATTAGTCGATATTGTCAAAAAGTGATATTTTCACCTTTTGACCCGTTGGTCTAAATGATCGATAATATTGGCGAGATAAAGCTTATTGCCATCTCGTCTACACGACTCGTTCCGATTTACACCGCACGGTCGTTTTAACTATAATTCACCTCTTAACGCTTTTTGGCCTAATAAGGCTTACGAAATATGTATCTTTCAAAACCAATAATTATTGTCAACAAGTGTCCAAATTTCAATTTTACCCTTATTGGTTATCTTGTCCGTACGACTACACGCCGGAAACACCATATCTCAACTTTCCATTTGTCTTATTCGAAATCAAAACAACAAAAGGACATTCTAAACTGTATGACTAGTGTAAGTTATACTTACCTCGCATCCGAACTATGCTTTTCCTTTCCTTCTTGATTTGTTTGATCCGCTCCCTCATCAAGCTTCCACCTAGCTTGTTACGCGTCAAACTATCATCATTCGTTTCCAAGGTGGTTAGTTTAATCATAATTTAATACGATTATTCCACCTTACAAATTTCATATCAAAAATTACCATTTATCGGATTATAGGTCAGTTTGACTTTTAAAAAGTCAAATGCCCATTAGTATACTAATTGCATATTCGAGTTCATCAACTAGTTTTAGCATTCTTTAATTACCCGGTAGGCGTTATCTTTAGACCACCGTTTTAACCAAAGTTCTAACCACGTTCATCATATTTAGAACTCTTTTTAATCACATTTAGTATAATAGCCAAAACATCACAATTAAGTGTTTTAACTACAAAAATTCTAGTTTCGAGCCTTCTTTGAGGCATTTCATCAAACACCTTAAGGGCAGAATTTTACATGTTTATTTATCATGTCTCTAGCTTATCTCTTAGCCCAAATTTCACATAAATCAACCGTCTTACAAAGTGGTTAACTTCTACAATTTCTGAATTTACTTCAAAATTGTCAATTTACACTAGATTAACAATCTATTTCCTAGTGTTCATCAAATTTCACATAACTCACTAATCACCTACAATGGTGATCATAATTTTCACTAAAAATTCACATGATTTCAGCTTGTGTTTGTCTAGGGTTTGTCCCTAAACACTATAGTAGTTCCTAAATCATCACAACATACACATGCAATTAGAATCTCAGATTATTCAAAATTCATGAGAATTTCAAGTTGAAAGATTTCTCAAAATTTTACATACCTTGTAATCCCCTTGTGATGAGGATCAGGAATCTATATTTAGAATTCGATTTGGACTTGAATTGAACCTTCAATTTGCAAGATTTGTTGAGTTCTAGGGTTTTCACCCTCCTGGTCGCTCCTGGAGATCGATCCACACACTTAGCGTGTGTGGTGTGTTATTATTATTTTTTATTAAATAAAACTTGTTTCCTTTTTCACGGTTTTGGTCCCTCAAGTTTAGATATTCATAAATGAAACTATAACTCATAGTTTATTATTTAATTACCCATTACTAACTAGGTTAATCTTACCTAGTTAACTTAGTGGGTTCCGGGAGTTAAAAACCCGTTGTATTTTAAGTCCCGTTGACTCGGGCTCTTATAAACTTAATTCTTAAATTATTTGATTCGCTTGTATTTAATTATTAGGATTTCTTATTTAAATCCAAATAGTTAACGGGTTATTTTTACTGCTAGCGGTACTTTACCCGTCTTTTAGTATGAACAGAGATTGATTATCAAACCCGTTTTCGGGGTGTTACATCCCTAAAATTTGACATCAGTTTGAGGTCTAGATTAGGAGTTATGCTCATTAGCGTAAATGAAAAGCTTTTTTATTAATTAAACGGCATAATTAGCATATAGCCTATCTAAACCCAATTTTTAATACCCAACTTTTTACCTACTAATGTAATATAATATTTTGGGATTTTTTGAAGATTTTTATTTATTTTTAGGCTGAGCATAACATAGGGTTCTAAGCTTGATTCGGTAATTGCCGGTTTTGCCCTTTTGGCCTATAAAATGAGTTTTACAAATGATTTTGATAGAAAACCTTTTGCTACTGATTTTATATGATAAATAAAATGTTTTAAGCTTTCTGGAATAATAAAAATATCAGCTTTCCTTTAAAAACCCGGAAATCGCTTAAAACCGCCTTTTTAAGCATTTTTAACGCATAGTATGTATTAAAACTATTTTGAATATATAAGGTTTAGTGCCTACTGATATTTTCAGTAATTTTTTTATATTTTAACAGTAAGCAAAAGTTTTAAACTCAGATTTCCAGTTTTGACCTTTTTAGCTTATGTGAAATTACCAAAATGCCCCTACGGTGCATAGTTTAGTTATAAATGATAAATTTCACATATATATAATACCCTACTGTTATAACTTATTAAATTAAGTATTTTTACTGATTATATCAGACCTGTAACTCAGATTAATATTTAAACTCTTTTATAACCTTTAAAATGACCAAAATGCCCCTACGGGGCATAGTTTGAGTTTAAATTCGTTTTGGGCACAATAGAAGATATCTTACTGATGTCACAACATATTTAAGGCATATTAACTTAGGAAACCTGTATATGACTCTTATGGTTACCCGTTACGCATTTTTCGCGTTCGGATCGGCTTATGTAACTAGTTTGCATAAATTAGCCGAAACGGGTCAAACCTTATCATTCTTGTCTCAAAATCCAGAATGTGTTTAAGTTACCCATATTAAACAAGCATACAAGCTTGTCGGGTCAAAACCACATTTTAAACCAGTCTTCGCTTAATCATGCGTTTGAACCGTATATTCCTTTTTAAAACTAACCGGTCTAAGTCTAGGCTTAATTAAGACCCGATAGGAATCTAATAGGTTATTTAAAAACCTTCGTTCCAGATTAGGAGCCCGGTAAAAGCTACGTGCACTTGCTGTTTTTTATTTATACTTTGCTCAGGTAAATACTCTTAACTTATTTTCCCTATACGGGCTTGGGATACGGTATTATAATAATACCGCTTGGTCGGGTATGTAGTCGTTTAAATCGGATTGTGATTAATGCATTTACATATCTCGTTTAATCTTTATTATTTGGTGTATGGCCCTTGGGGGTTAAATGACCATGTCCTGGATATCCTTGGCATCATTCAAAGAAATGGCCACGACCTAAGCACGGGGTGTAGGCGTACACCTGACAGTTGCATTATGTAAAAACTGGTAATCCACTTAAAGGAATCAACCTTGTGGGTATTATACCTGTGGCGTGTCAGTTAATCTTGACCGGCTCTACCAACTGGCCCTGACGGACGACAAATAAGTAAAACTGTATACAAGATTATTTTAAATAATTATCCCAAGTTATAAAAGAATTTTTGTGCCATGTGCATTCAAATAAATTTTCTAAAACATTTTCAAAATGAGCCAGTTAATTGTATTTACCAGTGTAAACTGACGTATTTTCCAAGAAGGCTAAGTGCAGGTACTAGACGAAATAGGCTGGTTACTCCTGGCATCATTACTCAAGTCTCGCAAGCTTTAGGTGTTAAAGTCTGTTGAACAATTTTCCCTTTTCTTTTGATCCTCCTGTGGATCCATTACAGTCAGTTGTGATACTTTGATATTACTATTTATTCGGTTTGTAATGTGATTCATCTTTTGCTTCCGCTGTGTATTTAAATTTGTGTTGTTTGACTATGATGATATCAACTACGTCACGATACTCCCCACCGGGCCCACCGGTAATAAGTGGAAATATCGGGGTGTGACATTGCATTGTAGCATGCTTGAATATTCAAAACCTGAAACATATGTGAAAAAGACGTTAACAAAGAATGCTGGTGAATACATAGGTTTTGTTAGCCAGATTAATGGCAAAAGGTTTGGTATTGCAATACTTTGACAACTACGAGAGTTGTCAATTGAAAATAGACTCTTTAAAACCAATAAATGGCAAAAAGCTTTAGTATTGCAATACATTATCTTGATTATGAAACTTGTGGCAAAAGAGTTTTGTATATGGCAATATGATTATTACGAGGTAATTTTTATGCCATTGAAAATTGTACTTGTTCTTTGTTCCTCTTGTACATGTCTTGTTATAACATTGAATTCGATCAAACACTTGTAGGAGTATTATTAGAATTCCAATCAAGGATTTATAATAGTACTTTGGATATCCTTCTAAGAATCTAACATATTAAAATATGGAAGATTCTACAAGGATTTGGATATTGAACATTTGTTTCAAGTAAACACAAAAATCCTAAATCGATCTGGATAATGCTACAAGGGTAATACAATAAGAACACTTATATATAGGAAGTACCAGTGGCGTATCCCCCATGTTCTTATGCTATTACACTTGTTTCATTATCTAAATCACTACTAATCACATAAACACATAATCATCAACTTGTACATGCACATTAAAGTGCACAAAGAATCCAATCAAGGACTTCAATTTAGCACTTTAAACATCCTATAAGAATCTAACTATGAAGAGAGATAGATGCTTTAAGGATTTGATTTGGTCACATTGTCTTGTCACATATGCATTAAAGTACACAAAGAATCTAATCAAGGACTTCAATTTAGCACTTTAAACATCCTACAAGGATCTAACTATGAAGATAAATTGATGCTTTAAGGATTTTGGTTTGGTCACATTGTCTTGTCACATACGCATTAAAGTACACAAAGAATCCAATCAAGGACTTCAATTTAGCACTTTAAATATCCTACAAAAATCTAACTATGAAGATAGATAGATGCTTTAAGGATTTGGTTCGGTTCCATTGTCTTGTCACATACGCATTAAAGTACCCAAAGAATCTAATCAAGGATTTCAATTTAGCACTTTAAACACCCTACAAGAATCTAACTATGAAGATAGATAGATGCTTTAAGGATTTGGTTCGGTCCCAATGTCTTGTCAGATACACATTAAAGTACACAAAGAATCCAATCAAGGACTTCAATTTAGCACTTTAAACATCCTACAAGAATCTAACTATGAAGATAGACAGATGCTTTAAGGATTTGGTTCGTCACATTGTCTTGTCACATTGAACCTAAAATCCTAAGTCTTAATGGTGGTTCGGCTAATGCCACGAAGGGTAATACAATAAGAACACTTATATATAGGAAGTACCAGCGGCGTATCCACCGTGTCCTTCTTGTATTACTCTCGTTTCGTTATTAAATCACCAACAATACTCTACACATAAACAACAACCATCGGCGCGTTCATACGTAAAGCACTTCTTAGAAATCTCACTATTAAGAGATAGGAAGATTTAAAACAGTACTTCAAAAATCCTACAAGAATCTAACTATGAAGATAGATAGATCCTATAAGGATTTGGTTTGTGTTCTCAATTGTCGTGTCTTGCTTTATAAGAATAATACACAAAACGCACTTAGTAAACACATATATGCCATACATTTGAGAAAAATTGATTACACATATGTATCACTCCAAAACATTTGAAAAATGTAAAAGAGGGGAACTATGTACTCACTGGTTTGCATATGTGTCTTGTTCAATTGAATAGCAAAGCTCAATGTTCGAGTGTTCAAATGATTCCTAGTGCATCAGATAACTACTTGTTAGTGTATCGAAACTTGAATCGGGAGATCGGATAGAATGAGGTTTCATAAGCCAAACGAGAGTTGGATCACGTATAATATGGGTCATAATACCATACATTCTGATTTTGAAGTGTTTCAAAGTGTTTTGACTTGTTACGGCTCGCTAAAGCGGTTTACGCCACTTTAACGGGTCGTAAGCGTAACTATGGGTTCGGATGGTTAAATACGTCGCATGACGAGCCTAATATGTCAAAACTAGTTTATATAAGTTATATAATCAGTTTAGATGTCAAAACAATGTTCTTATATGTTCAAAATTAATTTATGCGCAAAAAGGGTATTTTTGGCATTTTTTAAGAATAGGTTATTCCCTATAATACTATGGTCATAATAAAGGTCTTAGTCAGATCCTAAAGTTGACCAAACGGGTCAGATTCGAAAGTCAAAGCGGTGGTCAAACCGCTCGACTTTCGACTAAGAAAATAAGCGCTAAACTAGAAATGACGAGTTAAACATGTTGGAACATGTCTAATTATGTTTATAAAACTGATTTGGTGTCAAAACTTTATGTTTTATAACCCGAAAACCGTTTCGTTGTAAAATGCACTTATGCGCATCTTTGACTTTTAATAAACAAAACTTTGACTCGCCACTTCCCCTAGTAAACTTGGTAATCAGAAGGTGCAATCGCAAGGGATTATAACCTTCGTGAATACGATCACGTTGCAAAGTTAAATTTGAACTTTGACTTGACCAAAATGGTCAGAATCGAAAGTCAAACAGAAAGTCAAACTGTTTGACATTTAGCTCATAACAAGCTAAAATAAAGAAATAGACCAAGGAAGAACACTTACTTGTGTTCTAGGAAGTCTTCGAAATCAGTAGGAGGCCTCTAAGAGAAGCAAACTCCAAGAATGAGTAATTAGAGAGAAAGAATGGAAATGAGCAAAGAATGAGGTGAACTTGAATGGCTATTTATACTTGAAGCTTGATCATAGGATCATGCTAAGTGTTAGTGGTTGTTCCAAGATCAAAACAAGTGTCCTATGAGGTGTCTCAACAAGAAAGGAGGTGGAAGTTTCGAGCTAGGTGTCAAGAAATGAAGCATCTTGGCAGAAATTGGGCTGCAAATGCAGTTGGCACTCTTATACGGAACGTATGGTCCCATAGTCTTACGGTCCGAAAGCTTGGTCTGGGGGCCAAGTTTTGATTTTTGGCAGATTTGACCCCTGGACTTGTATTGTCGCGTTTTGTCACTTTTAACCCCTTTTAACCTAATATTTAGGTTAGAGGAAACTTCCGTTTTGCTCCCTGTGGTTTGGTCACTTTAACGGTTTTGCCACAAACCTTTAAAAATAGCCATTGTACTCCTTGATCTATTTAACTTATCTCCATTTCACTCCCCGCCCCTAACTCTGTCTAAAATGTTTGTTAAAGATAAGGGTATTATGGTAATTCTATAAATCTGTATTTAAATTGATTTTTTAAAATCCATTATTCATTCCTAAAATCCATTTTTTTATTGATATTCAATGTAAATAAAATATATAAATATATATAATCATTATTTACACTCTCTATCTCTAACTCTTCTCTATCCTTTCTCTCTCTCTCTCTCTCTCTCTTCTCTCTCTCTACACTCTCTCTGTCTTCTTAATCACCGACAACCACCTCACCACCACCGTGTGCACCGCCCCCACCCGACCACCACCTTGAACCTGCTCCATCGGACCACCACCACCACCACCCCTACCCTTACCCGACCACCATCGCCACCTTGCACCATCTTCGGCGGCACATTTTAAACCCAAACCACCAGATTTACATATATATATATATATATATGTATGTATGTATACAAAACCCTAAATTAGAGGGGAAATCGGCGGAGTGATGGACAAATCGTTGGACAGTGGAGGCGGAGTGATGGACGAAAGTCACCGGCACTGGAGATTCCTTTGGTGTGCCGGTCTTTGTAAGTGATGGTGGTGGATCTGAACCAGAGCATTCATGTCCAAAAAGCTTGAATCGGCGCCGAAGATTCATTTGGTATGGGTGTAGTCGGAGGTTAAAAAAGCTTGAATCGGCACCGGAGATTCTTTGTAAGTGATGTTGGCGGATCTGAACCAGAGCATTCAAGTCCAAAAAGCTTGAATCGGCGCCTAAGATTCATTCAAGTCCACTTTTTGACTACACAATGGTGTATATTCAAGCCCTCCGTTGATGACATCAACAATGAAGGTGACTCATGGGGTTTCGTTTCAGGGAAATGACCTGGATTGTTCACTCGATTCTAGTATGGCCGGTGGAAAACAGGTTAAATCAGAGATGTTTAGGTGTTGACAGGTTAGTTTAAGGCCCAAATCTGATGTTAGTGTTTGTAATGTAGAAGATAGAGCAGAACGTGGTGGTGAAGGGCTAGCGACGGAGAGGAGACACAGGGGCGGCGACGCCGCTATCAACAGAGCTAGGGTTCCGGTAACCCTTTTCAAACTCCGGTTGTCGGCGGTTGGAGATCTGGACGGCGGTTCAAGTGGTGGATGGAGGTGATGGTTGTCTAGGGAATGGGGGAGGGAGAAAAGTGAATGTGGTGGTCATATGGCAGTTGGTGGTGGCAACCAAAGGTGATGGATGGTGGTGGTTGGCGATGGGGAGGAGGGAGGAAGCAGTGGATCAACAGGTTTCAATATATGGGGGTATATAAAGATAGAAATATATAATATATGTAAATTACAAAAATACCCTTATTTTATACTTGAAATTACAAAAAATACCCTTTCAGTTAACATACAATATGGATGGAGTTAAGGCCATGGAGCAAAATGGCGAAAAAATCGAAACATCAGGGAGTAAAATGGCTATTTTTAAAGGTTTGGGGCAAAACCGTTAAAGTGACCAAACCACAGGGAGCAAAACAGAAATTTACTCTTTAGGTTATATAAATGCAGCATGTGTCACTTGGTTTGTGTCCGAAAATGTCATGTATGTCGGTTCGTTCGATCGTACAGTTATGCGTTTCGCAAATAAAGTATAAGACTTTATCGAACATGAAAAATGATCGAAATTGCACAACAGTTGAAATAATGCATTCTCACAAATAAAATACAAGGTTTTATTGAATACGAAAATGTTCGGACTTGTACATACGGTCCATATGCTGGGGGTTTGGGCAGACTTTTGCAGTTTGTCAAAAATGGTCCCTAGACTTGTATAAATGTGTTTTTGTCATTCCTAATCCCTCAAAAGTTATATCTACATTATGTAAAGGGTATTTAGGGTATGTGTAGCTTATGTCCTTGTTCTGATGTGTACATTATATTAACCTGATTATCCGTTAACGAATTACTTCCAAAAGAAAAAGTTTTTGAAAGTTCGAAATTTCTCACAAGGGTTACAGCCTTCACTTCTAATCCCGATCATCCCCAGCTTTAAGTGTTCTTTGGTTTCTTCCTAGCTTCTGGATTGAAAGGAATCCCTGAGTAGAATTTGTTACATGAACCATAGAACCAGAATCAAACCACCAAGAATTAAAAGGAACATTTAAATTATAGGACTCAAGTATCAAGAAAAAATCGTTACCTTTCTTAGCCAGCCACTCCTTAAAGTCAGGGCATTCCTTCTTCATATGTCCTATCTTTTTACAGAACTTGTAGTAGGGTTTGCCTAAGGATTTCTTAGAGCTGGAAGGTGCACTTGTATTAGGATTTGGCCTTTGGACCTTGGAAGCATCCCTTCTTGGATAATTGTTCTTCCTCTTCTTAGAGTTGGAGGTGGTGAAGTTTGTAACATCAGTAGTGCGATCCATCTTCATACGCTCTTCGTCCTGCACGCATATAGCGATCAGCTCACTCATCGTCCATTTGTCCTTCTAAGTGTTGTAATTGATCTTGAATGCTTCATAGGATGAAGGAAGAGAAGTTATGATGAAGTGAACAAGAAAACCATCATTGATCTCTATGTGTAATCCCTTCAGCTTATGAGCCATGTCGTTCATCATCATGATGTGTTCGGGAATGCCGCTCCTCTCATCATACTTAGTAGTCACCAGCTTGAGGATTAAAGTACCAGCATGTGCTTTAGACGTTCCCTTGAATTGCGCCTCCACAGAAGACAAGTAGGTTTTAGCATCATCAGAATCAGGAATGGCTCCTCTAATCACATTACTTATGGACTACTTCATAAACATGAGAGACATGCGGTTACACCTAGTCTACTTTTCATGAGTCATCTGCTCCGTAGCAGTACTTTGAGGAGTAAGGTCTGCCGGCTTATTCTCCCTTAAAGCATAATCAAAATCCAGTAATTCAAGAGTAAGCATGAGAGCGTCCTTCCATGCAGCAAAGTTATCATCAGTCAATAGTGGAATCCTGCAATTCGGTGCTGATAGTGGAAATAAGATGAGCGAATTACGATACTAAGAAAGAAGTCCTAATGTGATCTAAGGGCATGTTATACTACGACAGGCATAAAAATGACCATTTTAATTATGAAGCAGTGATATTGTCTACTACTAACATCAAAATAATAGACTTAGTTAAAATTCTACGTAAACGAAGACAAATCAGCTTTGGCCAGAAGAGTAATCATCTAAGCATGTGTACAAAGTAATTGTGACAAATTAGCTTTGGCTAGAAATGAGCTGATCACTTTAGTTATGCACTTGTTAAGTATGCTAGACATAAATGAAAAATTAGCTTTGGCCAGAAATAAGACATTCATGTTTGTAATGCATACTTAACATGGCTTTTATAATACCTGAACAATAAGTAGATGTATCAAATCAAATTTGGCAAGAAGTGATACATCATAAGCTCATTCAAGTTAAGCTATTTTGGTATTTGCAAAAAATTATCTGATTCTGATTAATTAAGTATTTGCAAAAAACCAGTTATTTAATAACAGTTGATAAAGTAATGAGATTTCAAGTGAGGTTTCAACTTAGTTATGAAATCTCGAGTTCACTTTGAGATTTTGCGTGAGATCTCGAGTAATATTTCGAGTGAGATCTCGAGTAAGATTTCGAGTAAAATGTCGACTTCGTTATGACTTCCTTTATGATTTCGAGTAGCCTTTCAATCTCGAAATCCTAATGAGATTTCGAGTCCCTTAATGATTTCGAGATCTAATAAGATTTTGACCTCTAAGTGGGGTTTCGACATCCACGGTGATTTCGAGTTACTAATGTCAGTCGCAACCTCACTCAAAATCTCAAGGTTTCGAGTGATGAAGACTAATGCCTTAATGAGATTTCGAGCTCCTTATGAGGTTTCGAGTGATAAACCCCAGTCGAAATCAAGCAACAGTCTTTCTCAGTCGCAAGTCACAATCTCAGTTGTCCTCAAATTTTAGTGAGATTTCGAGTAGGAAGCTCAGTCGAAATCGATAAATCTCGGAAACTTGTTCTCCAAGTCTCGAAATCTGCTTATCAACAGCTGTGATTGTGATGAGTTTGAAAATTCGAATATTAGGGATTGTGAGATTGAGTTTCCTGTTTTAGTGCTAATCTAAAGTTATCCAAATATTTTGAAAATATTATCCATCAATCTTTTAACGGATTTCGAAAATTTTTTATAAGATAAAATTAGATCAAAAACAAGAAAACACCCAATAATCCAAATTTTATTCCAAAACATAAGGGAATTTTCGAATTTTCATAAGAACACATGATGAACCCTAAAAAAATAAAACCAAAAATTCTGGAATCCGAAACCCGAATATTATGTTTTCCATATTTCAATCCTAGAATAATGGATACGAAAACAGAACTGATTTATCAACATATGCTCTGCTCTAATACCCCATGTTGATTAGTTTTGTTTAAACATAATAGAAAACATGAATAACATACTTGTGATAGCAGACAAGCCAGCAGAGAATCCAGTCAGAAATGCAGCCATTGAGTTTGACATACTTGTCAAGATGATCTGGTTCCTCCTTAGGGTGCAAAGTAATGATGGTGATGAAGAATCGAAAAAGGGTATACGGTTGTAGAGAGAGAGGCGATTTTGATGTTATGAATAGTCAAGTTGTGTCTAACCCTATAACCTCTATAATAATCTCCTTATATATACACCCAAGAGGAAACCTAATTAGTTAATATGGGTAATATGGTCCATCAACAATTACCAACTAATTAGTTAATAGGTTATTAATATATTTTGATCTATATAATATAAATGATTATAATGGCTATAAGATTAAATATTATGATAATAATATATTTAATCCTACAGGGTTTACAAAGGAAAAAGATTTTTTAATAACTCTACGTGGTTGAATGATCCTTAATCATTAGAGCTTTTAAGTTGTCACTCTCTTAGTAGAGTTCGGCAAAATTCTATGAAAAGACCAACTAGTTCTTAAAGTATCGAAGAAGCACATCGAACTCACAAAATCACTGAAAGTAGATCTTTGATTATAAATTCCTAGGTACACCTGCTCCACGGTGAATAATCTATTCGCTCGTATATTGCTCCGGCGTTATCTATTAATATCATGAGCTGGAAAAATTCAAACACGATGTTTTTTGCTTACTTATTTTCGTCACTCCATATTTCAAAAATGACTTGACATTCAAAGCCTTGTGCACCCTGTTTTCCCTTTATTTTAATTACTCAATATTTTACAAATTGTTCAATTTATTAAATAACTGATGGAGTAAATTACAAGTTTTGTCTTTTATGTTTACATCAAATTGCAGGCGCTGTCCTTTTGGCCAAAAGTTTACAGGTGGTGTCCTTAACTTTTCAAAATCTTGCACGTTTTGTCCTTTAGGCCAAACCTGGTTAGAAATCTCAGTTAAAAACTGTCATGTGCAATATGCATGAGGGTAAAATGGTAATTTCCCTCTCAACCCTTTCAAACTCAACACTCACTCCATCAGCGGTTTTGAAACCAGATCGCAATCTGTCTCGGCTGCAATTCGAGATCTTTTGCAAGCTGAATCTTTCGTTCGGGATTGAGTTTGTTTTCGGTCTTGAAACTTTCCTCCAAAAACTAAACTTGTTCGGCTTTGAGTCGTCCTTTTTTTCTCCGGATGGTGAAAGTAATCATCATATTCATCATCCCCATTGTTTTCTTGATCAAATGTCGAAAAAACGAGCCGTTTGACCCGTTTCTTTTGTCCTCAAAACTAACCATTAATATGGACCTTGCTGATGATTACAAAAGTTAACCATACATGTGTTTTCTTGATGATTATAAGGGAACATAAAGCTTCTTGTTTTCATCAAAAAGAGTGTTTGAAAGACCAAAAAACACACCACTTTGATTGTTTTTCAACATCCCAAATAAATCTATAAGTAGATAACACAAGGTCTAAAGTCAAAAGGTTCGAGTATAATCAATTAAACAGTATATGATCTAAAAATCTCAAAAAACATAAGTGGTTACCTACGAAATAATGAGAGGATCTAGAGACAAAGAAGGAATCAAGAGGTTTAAAAGAAGAAGAAGACACCCTCTTGTTTGTTAGCATAACAGAATTAGAGCCCGAGCCACCGCCACCATCGATGACATCACTACCAGAACCACCACCGTAGAGATAGCTCCGAGCTGCCATGGCTACCGCTATAATAGTACCCACCAGAACTTAAACCCTAGAAATTTGGGGAAGATGATGGAGTGAGTGTTGCGTTTGAAAGGGTTGAGAGGGAAATTATCATTTTAACCTATGTGCATTGCACATGACAGTTTTTAACTGATATTTCTAACCAGGTTTGTCCTAAAGGACAAAACGTGCAAGATTTTGATAGGTTAAGGACACCGCCTGTAAATTTTTGGCCAAAGGGACAGTGCCTGCAATTTAATGTAAACATAAAGCACAAAACTTGTAATTCACTCTTGTTTATGCAATGAAATTAATAATCATTTAATTAACGTGTCATAACCATAAAACTCCCGTAGCAATTCAACTTACTATGGTAAGACCTCGAAACGCTTCCAAAGTCGTAACCCACTTACTCGTTTTCCTCAACAAAATCGGGTTTTCATCACCATGCGGTTCCTCATGTTCTGTTGTTATTTTTTCATTCTTGTCTATGCTTAGCTCCATCAATGTATCTTCCCCCTTTTCACCAACCTGAATTGGAGCATGACGAGAACCTTCTTCGAGTCTTTTAGGATCCTCCATACTATGAAAACGCATATTTATTTATGTAGCAATACCTATAAACAAGTAACTCTACAGTATCAGCTATGTTTGTTGAAGTGCTTATATTTTCAGTTGAATTCATTCCATAATTCAAAACTGTAATTGAAGAAACATTAGTTTGTAAACTAGACCATATTTCATTCTCCCAGAAAGTATCTAATCACAAGAACAGTGATTTTATATAACTACTTAGAAACCCTAAATCTGCTACCCATTTCTAGATTAAAGATTATTTTTGAGCAAATCCTTGTAAATCGACCTTTTGTAACGACATCAAAAAGAAAAAAAAGCTATTGAACCGGAAGTGTGACTCACAGATGATCGGAAAATAGCGGTTCACAGAAGCAGGAACTCTAGCTCAGGTGTAAAATGAGGTGCACGGGGGGGGGGGGGGGGGGGTTTGTGAGCATTAGTGACAACCCTAAAGACGTCGCAGCTAATACTCATGTTACTTGTAGTGATGTCCAGTTTCGGAGGTATAGTATAAGGAGGGGTATTACGGGTTACGACTCAACCTTGTATTTGTAGTGTAATTTTTATTTTAATTTTTTTTTTTGGTTTTATATAAAGGATATCTCTGAAAAAATACATAGATACCCCTAAAATTAGGATACTTTAATTTATTAAAATTTCAAACTTTTATAAGCCTAAACCTTTTACAACACCAAACTTGTATAATAATTAGGCCCAAATGATAGAGTTAACCCAGTTTATGTAAAATATAATTGAAAGAGTCCCAATTGACAAACATAGCCCCAAAACAATAAAATATCCTTTTGTTTTGTGTACGGTTGCAATGTAAAAAACAGAACGTCACAGAATTGCGATCATCCCAGACTCCTAGCGCCCCTTGTTGCTACGTTGATCATCGATAAAAAAAATTGGGATGCCCCTAAATTAATGGGCTAGCTCCGCCACTGGTGATGTTCATGGTAATTGCAATTCTACTCGGATTCTTCTAAAAAATCCTTAAATAAATAATCGTTAATTGCAATTCTACTCGAATGTCCTGATTTATTTTTTTCATCCACTGATAACACTTGTTGGCGTATATCTTTGTTTTCCCATTTTCGACATGTCTCCATATGTGAAAGTAAATGTTTTGTTCCATTTGAGCTCTTTGCTCCTGATCTAGTGTTGCAATATTTGCACTCCGTCTTTTCCGCATCATTTACCATCATCTTTGTAAAATGCTCCCATGACACTCAAGTTAATTTCCTTTTTTTACTCTAGTTTTTCTAGCATCTTCATGAGTTTGTTTATCTTGATTTTGAGATTGATTTGTATGTGGTTGTTGATCTTCTTGCATATGTTGATTACTATTAAAATGTGTTTGTGTATTAGAACTATCACAACCTACAAATTCTTCTCTTTCCATATCCATATTACCTGAACTAAGTGAACTCAAAACAAAATAAAACTAACAGTTATTGTGCATACGTTTATTCAAATAATATTCAATTTAAGTCTTATACTCTTCTTAGTGACCCCTAAACTTTAAATTTGATGTTATTTCTACTATACCATCTTAGATCTTTCTAGAAATATGTTGATGCACTTTTGTGTGAATGTCACTAGTGGCGTTTGAGACCGTTCGGTGTACAACCTAAGTCCATGACATTCCCCTGCCGTACGACTCGGAGAACGAGATGCAAATGATTGACAAGAATACGAGAACGACGTCGATGCACTACACGCCATGGATTTGTTATGAGATATAAGTGTTCTATTGTGAAAGCCCAATACAAGGTCCATCTAATTAGAAGCTGCTTAAAATGTCAACCGGAATAAATCAACATAGATTGTCAACTTAAATTAATTCTTCACCATACATATTGTCGATCACACTCAATGACTACCGAATGGCCTTTTCTTGTTTAGTATAAATAGTTTTTCTTTGTCATTTGTAATGGAGAGCTTGAATGAGCTAGAGAGAGTGTAGAGAGAGAGAGAGAAAAAGTTTTGGAGTTCTTATATGCGTGTATCTTGTACCGAAACTCTGTCGAAATCAATACACGAACCTGTTAAATGGTATATCTTTGTTATTGATTACATTCTCTTGCTTGGTTGTGGCATAACTTGAATTCCACACTTGTTACGCCATCCGAAACAAGAAATCATCTTGTACGAAGATCCGATTTCGGGACCTACAAGTGGTACGAAGTATGTGGATGACATCATCTTGTACCGTCCAATGATGATGCATGTCAGTTTTTCCTACATACCCTCTTGCTTGTTACTAACCGGACTTTAAGGTTTCACATCTTGTTGCTGTGAAAAGGTTTTTCAGTTATTTGAAGTGTTTTCAAAACACCGGTCATTGTAACCCTCATGAAAATAACTTCGACTTGATAGTTTATAGTGATTCCCTATATGGGTTTTCAAGACACCGGTCGTGCAGTTTAGTTTTTAATTTTAGGAGTAAATTCAAATAAGAAAATACAAATACAATGAAAATTCCAAAAAGGATAAAAACAAGAGAAAAACAAAAATGGGTTTCCTGCTGAGAAAAAGTGAAAATCATCGTACATCAGTGGTCTGTCAAAACCTCTTTGAACCTAAAATGATAAACGATAAGTAGTTATACTAATGATGTACCGGTTGGCTCACAATCATTTTAAAGTGTGCAGGGTGATATAAACATATCGGGCTGAAGACCGTGTGGGAACCACTCATTGGCATATGGTCTTTGTACCGAAATTTCGTTTGATAGATTGCCGAGATTCTGATATATGTGGTCTTTATCACCTGAGCTTCATGGTTGTTCTTTTACCGACAAAACGAGGACGCAAGTCTAGAACTTCCATGATGTTATACATACGCGTACAAACTATACATACGTGAGCATACTGCATATGATCAATAATAAATGATAATAATATCACATCCATCATCCGAGAGTAAAGTTCTTCTCTTTTCGTTACGATAGTACTAACCTGTTCACAGACTTACTTTCTGCATTCGAAAACCAAGTTCCTGGTAAATAAGTGATTTTATCACAAAGGGCTTGTTTTTATCCTTCAAATAAGTGAGTATCTCACATTTTGTACGTCAAAACAAATGATAAATAGTATACTCAACAGTAAGATGAACTATCGCGTATACCTTGATACGGGAATGTGTCAGTATTGTTTTGTAGGTCCCTCGGAGGATGAGGTAAAACCTTAACCTTGTTATGTGAAACACACTAGCAAGTGCGGAATCCAAGCTAGAGTGCAAACCGAGAAGAAACAAGCACAAACACAAGACGCACAATATTCACCGATTAACACCACTTGTATTAATACGTATGAAAGGTTCGGTTACAAGCTCAATGTTTACAAATCTGTTTTGTAAACTCTCTAACAGTGTGTGTGTGTTCAGTCTCTCTATCCTTGTTTTTCTGAAATGAAGTGAACACACTACATGGGTATTTATACCCATAACAGATGATCTGGTCGAAGGATCAGGTTTACTGATCGAAACATCATCTATCGATCATACTGCCATCGAAGGATCCATATATACCTCGAAGGATGGTATATCCTTCGAGGTCCATCAGTATCCTTCGTGGGATATCTTTCGAGCTCATCGAAGGATAGAAACAATCCTTCGATGACCCAACCTTCGACACAGACAATTTACAAACATATTATAACTGCTTGGCCAAGTCAAACCAGGAGGATGGTTGACTTGGTCAAACTTACAGGACCAACAGAGACATCGTTTTACATCGTGACCGAATACAGACAAAGTACAGACATAAGTGCACCAACAAACTCCCCCTTGGCTGTAGCTTTGTCTCGATCTTGATCATCTTGATCTTCGTGTCTTCAAGACTCTGATGTCCTTTCAAGTCTTCAATGTCGGAAGATCTTCAAAGTTTTCACGTCTTGAAAGCAGAGAGTGTATGAACAAACTACCCGTATCATGTATGAAGTGTGTTGACAAACTCCCCCTTAACATAAGCTCCCCCTTGAGTTATGCTTGTGAAATACTTGATCTTTATGAATTGTGATCCTTGTGGTGTTGATGATGGTCAGCGGCAACTCGATCATCTTCATCTTTTGAGCGCCTTCACGTTGTGTCTTCATTCCGAAGCTTTGTCATCGACCATGTTCTCCTTGCCTTTAGAATCTGCACATGCAAGAAATCTAAACGCGTAATGAGAACAACTGCTTGGAATATAGTTGGAATAAACAAATGACACACGTATGACCATGTCACAAACAAACACCGTCCGACAGTTTGAAAGTTTTACAAATTTATCAATTTTAGGTGTCTAACTTTCAAAACTTGCAAATTTCGACCGTTTATGAAGATTTAGCCAATTCGGTTTTCGTTCAGGTTTCAGGTAACGAAGACTCGAGATCCAACATCGTACGATCGAAAATAAAGTAGAAGTAAAATCTTTTTGGCTTTTATAAAGTTTATATTAAAACAGATTTTAGGTGTGTTTTAATATTTGAAATGTAAGGACTGAAAGCAGTAAATAAATATATACAGACATTCTTTTTGCGAGTTTCGAGGGTAAGAGAATCATATCAGTGTACGGTCATGCCACAACGCTCTTGTTGTTCAATTAGTTAACATTAAGATAAGCATCCTATAACAATTATCGGTATTGTTGTCCACTTAAGCTCAACTTATCAGATGTAATCATGGCGAGAAGATACGTTAAGGTATGATTTATACTTACCGACCGGTGTTCATCCACATCACGACACATTCCCGTATCAAGGTATGCACGAGGGTTCATCTTACTGGTGAGTATACCGATTATCATCTGTTTGACCGTATATGATGTGAGATTCTCACTTATTTTGATTTGAAAACAAGCCCTATGTGATATAATCACTTATTGAAGAGGAACTTGATTTTCATATGCATGAGGGCACAGGAGCAAGTCCGTGAACAGGTCAGTACTTTCGTACAGTAGAGAGACGAACTTGACTCCCGGATAAACGTGATATATTATCACTTATTTTGATATGGACATGTGATTGTTTATCACTTATTGAGGTCGAATGCAGTATGAGATATGTACACGTATGTATAGTATCATGGAAGATCTAGACTTGCGTTCCCGTTATTTTTCGGTAAAAGATACAACCATGATACCCAGATGATAAGCAGATGATAAGCAGCATAGACCGAATATCTCAGAACCTCGGCAATCTATCAAAAGAAATTTCGGTACTAAGACCATATGCCAATGAATGGTTCCCACCTCGGCAATCTATCAAACGAAATTTCGGTACTAAGACCATATGCCAATGAATGGTTCCCACCTGGTCTTCAGTCGATTTAAGTTTATATCACCATGCACACTTTAAAATGATTGTGAGCCTACCGATACATCTTATATAGAGCTGCTTATCGTTTTTCATTTAAGGTTTAAAGAGGTTTGGATAGACCACTGATGTACTATCATTTTCTCTTTTGCTCGCTAGGAAACTCATTTTTGTTTTTCTATTGTTTTTGTGTTTTTGAAATTTTTTGATGTTTTTGGATTTTCAGATTTTTGGATTTACTCCCCCTAAAATCAATAAACTAAGATAAAATTTAAAAACACAAAGGTATTTGCAAAAATGATTTTCCGATGTTGGTTTACTCTTGCTTGACCTTAATGCCGTTTACCAATAATAAAAAGTCAAATCTTGATTTGTCAAAGGCTTTGGTAAAAAGGTCGGCACGTTGGTCATCGGTGTGGACCTTAACAACATCGATTAGCCTTTTCTCAAAGCAATCATGTATGAAGTGATATTTTATTTCGATGTGTTTGGTCTTTGAGTGCTGCACAGGATTTCTAGTGATCTGTAATGCAGCAGAATTATCAACGTAAATAGGAGTAGTTAGGAATTCAAAACCGTAGTCGCGTAATTGTTGTTGGATCCAAAGAACTTGGGAGCAACAACTTGAGGCAGCAATGTATTCAGCTTCGCATGTTGATGTAGCGACGCATGTCTGCTTCTTGCACTGCCATGTGACTAGGCGATTTCCTAAAAACTGACATCCAGCCGTTGTGGATTTGCCGTCGATTTTGCATCCGCCAAAGTCAGAATCACTGAAAGCAACCAATTCAAAGTTATTATCCCTAGGGTACCATAGACCGGTGTCAGGGAAACCCTTCAAATAACGAAAAATCCTTTTGACAGCTGCAAGATGTGAGGCCTTCGGGTTGACTTGATATCTGGCAAGCAGGCACGTTGGGTACATTATGTCTGGTCTTGATGCTGTGAGGTACATAAGAGATCCGATCATTGCGCGGTAGTATGAGGGGCTAACAGCTTCACCCTTCAAGTCTGGAGTAATTCTGTGATTTTGTGGTAGTGGGGTACCAATGGGCGTTGCATCAGACATCTGGAACCGGCTCAAGATGTCACCAACATATTTAGTCTGATGGATGAATATCCCAGACTCAGTTTGTTGCACTTGTAGGCCCAAGAAGAAGGTCATTTCCCCCATAGCACTCATCTCGAATTTATCCTGCATAATGCGCTCGAAATTCCTACACAAGACATCATTAGTAGAACCAAAAATAATATCATCAACGTATACCTGTACCAGAAGAAGATCTCCATCTTGTTCTTTGATGAAAAGAGTACAGTCGATAAGACCTCTTCGAAAACCGTTCTCCAGCAGATAGTTAGATAAGGTTGCATACCAAGCTCGCGGTGCTTGATGAAGACCATAGAGAGCTTTGTTGAGCAACCAAACCCGATCGGGATGGATAGGATCTTCAAAACCTGGAGGCTGTTCGACGTACACCTCTTCTTCAACTACACCATGTAAGAATGCACTTTTGACGTCCATCTGGTAAACCTTGAATCCTTTGAATGAGGCATAAGCCAGAAAGATCCGAATAGCTTCCAGACGTGCAACAGGTGCATAGACTTCGTTGTAGTCGACCCCTTCTATCTGACGAAAACCTTGAACGACTAAACGGGCTTTGTTCCGGATAACAACTCCGCGGTCATCCTTTTTGCATTTGAAAACCCAACGGGTACCAATCTTCTTGTAACCAGCAGGTTTCTCTACGAGTTTCCAGACACCAAGCTTCTGGAATTGTTGCAGTTCTTCCTGCATTGCTTCAACCCAAGAGTTATCTTTCATGGCTTCTTTCCAAGTTCTTGGCTCTTCCTGTGAAAGATAACACGCGAAAGACCAATCGTTTTGTTGCCCGGATTCTCGAATAGCTGCATACAGGCCTGCATTGTTGTTGTTTCGCAACATGTTTCTTGTTTGAATGCCACTTTGCACATTTCCAATGATGTTTTGTTGAGGATGGGTATTATGAATCCTTGTTTCTGGATTATCTGGAACTGGAATATTTATACCCAGGTTGTTGAGATTGAGATCAACAACTAAATCAATGCCCGGAATTGACGAAGAGGATGATGCAGTAGCTTCAGCTGTTCTAGGGGTATCCACTGGAGGAGTACCCTCTGAAGTACCATGAACTGCTGTTGTTGGAGCTTCTTGATATGCATCTAGAAATTCATCATCCTCTGAAGATTCATTCAATTCAGTTGCATCATGAAAATCCTCATTGTCGAGAGTATTATTGTTCACCGAAGATGGTTCTTGATTGACAAGAATTGGACGCACCACCGGTGAAACTGTTGCATTGTCACTCTCGAAAAACATCCTTGCCGCAACACTTTCTTCAACGGCTTCAACATTGATCGAATTGAAAAAGTCATCGTACTCAAACATCCAAGGCTGACCAGGACATTTGACTGGCAAAGTGTGCCTTTGTACTCTGACCTCAGACCATTCCTCGACCCTTTTAGTCTCTAGATTCCAGACTTGTAAGTTAGGGGTGGCATACCCAAGAAAGTATCCGTCAATTGCTTTAGCCCCAAACTTTCCATTAGGATCGATGATTGTACATGGAGCTCCAAACGGTTCAAGATAAGACAAATCTGGTTTCCGTTTTTGAAGAAGCTCAAAGCAGGTCTTATTGTGCCTTTTGACTGTAAGGACTCGGTTCAATGTGTAACATGCAGAGGCCACAGCTTCAGTCCAGAATGGAATGGGCAACTGCGACTCTACCAACATTGTCCTAGCAGTCTCGATCAATGTGCGGTTCTTACGTTCAGCGACGCCATTCTGTTGAGGAGTATAGGCTGCACTAAACTCATGAAGAATACCCTTTGAAGTGCAAAACTCCGCCGTGGCATGATTTTTAAATTCAGTACCATTGTCGCTACGTATCCGCCTAACCTTCAACTTATACAAATTCTCAATCTGAATGATCAAGTTTTTGATAATACCAAAGGTTTCACTCTTGTGTGCCATGAACGCCACCCAAGAAAATCTTGAATAATCATCAGTAATCACGAGGCAGTATTGATCATTCCGAATACTCTTGTGCTTGATAGGACCGAACAAATCCATGTGCAAACGTTCAAGAGGAACTGCCACCGTGTTGATCTTCTTAGTAGGGTGCTTCTTCTTTGTTTGCTTTCCTTTCTGGCACGAAACACAGACGTCTTGAAGATGGAAGTTTTTGAGAGGAACACCATTCACCAATTCATTTGAAACCAAATGATTCATTTTGCGTAAGTGAATGTGACCCATTCGTCTGTGCCAAGAGATAGAGTCTTTTTCTGTGGCTTTGGAAACGAAACAAGTTGCTTGTGCAGACGTAGTAATAGCTTGGCTCATATCAAGGACGTACAAATCATTTATCCTTGGAGCTGACAAGAGAATCCATTCTTTTGGAATTTTGAAGCCGGGTTTCAGCACATAACATCCATTAGCATCAAAGTGTACTGAGAATTGCTTGTCACAAATTTGAGAAACACTAAGAAGATTGTGATCAAGTTGTTGCACAAAGTTGATCTTGTCAAAGCTGACAATCCCGTTGGATATCATTCCTTCACCCGTAATATATCCTTCCTTATCTCCAGCAAATGCAACATAACCTCCTCTAATAGATTTGACGTCGTAGAGAAGCTTCATGTCGCCTGTCATGTGCCTGGATGCCCCACTATCAACAATCCAATGACTACTGATAGTTCCTCCTGGAAACACCCTGCACATGAACTCAATCAATTAGTTGGAGATGGGGACCCAAGCCATTGTGGTCTTGGGTCTTCCATTTTCATCAATAACAATAACTTCTTGTCTTTGATGATTGGTAAATTGTGATGATCCCCCTGATTCAGTAACCGTTTTTGGTTTCCAGGTCTGTTTTGTTTTACCAGTGTTACTCTTTAAAATTTTAACTTCATGGTTGTCTGAAGTTTTTGAATTTTCTGGTTTGACAGAAACAACTGTTTTGTTAACCATATCGGTTTTAATCGCCTTTTCAATTTTCTTGACCTGTTGGCGTCTCTGTTTCATTTCCCTTTCTTTTACAAGTCGGGGATCTTGTTTTGCAGAGACAGATCGCTTACGGTCATTTTGGTCATGGGGAACATCAACTTTGCCTTTTTGTTTATGAAGATATGGACAGTTTCGAATTATATGTCCAATTGTTCCACATTCAAAACATGATCTTCGTTCAACAAACCCCGAAGTATCATGTGATGGTCTTGCCGATGATGATGAACTTTGTGATCCCGAGGTACTAGGTTTTGAACTACTTGGTTCATTTCTTTTCTGTACAGTTGCTTTCTTAACAAAATCTAAGTTAGATTTGTTTTCAAACGTTTCGATTTTGTCCGTTCCCGTCGATTTCACAAAGTTTACATTTTTGTTCTTCTTTTGATTCGGCTTCTTTTGTGCTTGAGCCGGTGATTTTCCTTTTGGCTTGGTGTGATTTTGTTGTTTCTGCACTGTTGGTAATTTCTTGTTGCCATATTGTTTTCGAATTTCGGCCTTTGGAATAGGAGGACACTGTGTAACTGTAACCCGTGGTCCAGTCTTTCCCAAAAACTTACTAGTCGAATTCTCAAAGACTTTACTGATTAAGGATTGATTAACATTCTTAATAGGAAAATCTTTGTCTGAATAAATTTTATCATCACCAACAAGAGCGTACAGCAAGTTCACACTCTCCGACTCTTTTGCAGACGAGGACTCGATTGCAACAGTCTTAGCGGGTTTTGCAGAAGGCTCACATAAAATGTGATTCTCAAGAGGTATATCCTCATCTTTGAGTACCGCATCAGACTTTGCTGGAACAGCATCATCAGATTCATCATCAGAAGAATCAGCATCCTCAGTAATGACTGGAGGATCCTGATTCAGGTCAGCAGAAGACACACATGTATCTGCTGATACATCTGAATCTGATGATACTTCTTTCTTATATCCGAGCCCTGTAGCAAACTCCTTTACATCTAGAGGAACAGATGGTTCAAAGAACACTCTATCCTCCTCGTCAGGCATTGCATCATAATTGTGTCTCACTGGTGGTGGACATTTCTTGTAACCTACGCATGTGACATCCCGTTTCTCTTTCTGAACGTCAATGATGTGATCCAACACATAGCTAGAGCTCAAATAACTGTCTAGCTTAAGTTGAATCGCCTCACTTTCGGTTTTCACACAAGCCATCTCTTTTTGCATAGTCTCAAGGCGAGATATATACAAATTTATGTCAGTTTATTTTCTGGAAACCATTTTAGTTAGCTCGGTTTTATCTTTCTTTAACTTTTCAATTACCGATTTAAACTCCTTTTCATGGTTTTCATAAAACATATTGGCTTCAGTGCATTTTGAAAGATCCACGGTCAACTTTTGATTGTGGATGAATGTCACATCATACTTCTCTTGCAAAGCCTCGTGTTTGCTTTGCAATTCACACCACTTAGCATTCAAAGAAACATGTTTGTCTTGCAAGTCAAACAAACTAGCTTGTAAAGCATCATGTTTGCTTTGCAACTCAGACATGTTTGCCTCTAAATCAGCACATTTAACATGCAAACTATCACAATTATCACAATTAATAGCAGTGGGTTCATCGACACATACCTAACTTGATGAACTGTCGACATTAGCCATAAAGGCTGAATGGAGAGAAGACGAAGAATAAGCAGCTTGATCCACCAAGATAGATCTTCTTTGAGTTTCTGCTGCAGCTTCCTCCAAAAGTTCATCAATATCAATATCTGCATCGATTGATGCATTTGATGTCTCACCCACATGATCATCGCCTGAACTTGAGGATTCTTCATCTGAACTCCTGCTATATCCCGAAGAGTCTTCATCCTCAGAAGATTCACCACCATTGGCGGAAGATTCTCCACCACTGGTGTGAACTAAATCCTTAACCACTTCAGCAAAACATGCTGTTCCATCTGGAGCATCACCATTCAACTGAATTGACCAGTCACAACCTTCATCCACTTGAACCACAAGTGCCCGGTTGGCATTTGATGTTCCAGCTTGGCTCTGGTTGTTGACAGGTATTAATGTACGCTCATTGTTCCTGTTCTGGTTCTGCTGGTTGCCTTGGTTTCTGAAGGGGTTCTGGTTCCCGTGCTGTGCTGGCTTTGTACATTCCCTTTTAAAGTGACCCCGTTCACCACAATTGAAGCACTTTACTGCCTGTTTATCGAACCCATACTTGGTGTCTTTCTTACTTTCCAAGCTGGTTCTGCCAGTACTTTCCATGAAATCCTTTGCCCTTCTTACAGCACTAGCAAAGGCCCACTTGATATCCATCAAGTCCATTTCTTCCTTATCAATCTGCCGATAGTCTTCTTGTGTCAGATTAATGTTGCCAATCTGACCTTCCACTAACCCATAGTACGCGCTCACTATAGTATTAAGCAGCTCCATGTGTTCCCTTGCTACTTCTACACTGACCTTAGAGAGGCTTGAGGTGTCGAGCTGTACTGTATTTGATTTTGATTGCTGACCAGCAGATGATGTCCCTCCATAACACGCATGTTGTTGAGTAGGAGGAGGAGGAGGTGGTTGTATTGGATTTCCATACATGTCTGTGGTGGGAGGTGGCTTAACAGGAACTTGCATTGGATTGCCATACATATCCGTGCTTGTGACAAACGTCGTTTGAAGTGGAGCATGTGGACCGGTTCTTGCAGACGAAGAACTGGAAGTTCCATAATACATTTCTGGATTTTGTGGCAATGGAACTCTTTTTGCCTTTAATGTTTCCTCCTGATCCTTGTTTTCCAAAAGCTGCACGAAGTCGTTGATGTTTGTAGTTCTCAACACTCCGTTATACTTCAAGATTTCCAAGAAACTACTCCATTGGGGAGGCAAAGCATCAGCAAACTTCTTCACCACCTCTGCTGTAGTTGTCGCTACTCCAAAATTGTTCAACTCTGTAAGCAAGTGATAAAACCGGCTTGTCATGGCTCCCAAAGACTCCTTATCCATGCACGTGAAACTGTCAAATTCGTTCTTGAGAAGATCATGACGCAATTGACGTGTTGCTTCATTCCCTACTCCTCTGGTTTTCAACCCGTCCCACAACTTCTTAGTTGTCTTGAAACTGACAAACTGGTGGTAGATATCTTTGCTTAACGCCTGAGTGAGAATGGCGTATGCTTTCTTTTCCAGATCATACGCTTTCTTTTGATCTTCAGGAAGATCGGCAAAAGTAGCAGTATCTGAAGCAGCAACCTCTATAGCTTGATCGAAATCTGTAGTGAAACGTATCCACAGTTCGGTATTTTGACCAAGAACGTATGTACGAAATCTATCAACCCAGCCCGGATACTCGTTTAAGTGCATCAACTTTGGAGGTCGATTCAAACTTCCGGTTTCGCTTTCGCTCAATAAAATCCTTTGAATGCTCGGAGTTTGATTCGATACTAATGCCCATTGACCTGACGATATGGCATTTGCTTGTGAAGATGTCGATACCGGAGATTCGGCCCATGAAGGAGATAGACTTGTACTCGTGTACTTTCCACTGTCTGGAGCCGGTGTACCCCACCATGAGGGAGTGGAACCTGTACTTGTGTATTTTCCACTATCTGGAGCCGGAGTTCCCCACCAACTCGGATTCATGTTTGATAAGAAAAATGAATTCTATATGAGTATCCCGAATGATAACAGCCAGCCGAAGGATCCAACTTCGAAAGACAAGACAACACAAACTTGTTAAATTTAAACAGACAAGAATCGAAAGATAATACTTGTTCGAAGGATCAACAGTGTTCGAAAGATCACTGTTGAATTTCGAACAATGACTTCGAAAGATTCTCCAAGTCGAAGGATCCTTATCTTTCGAATAATAACTGTAGCTCGAACAATATATCCTTCGGAAAGATTCCTTGGCTCGAAAGATAAATCACAGACTTCGAAGGATGTTCGAAGGATCAATATCTGTCGAACCTCCTCTGATCGAAAGATGATCTTTCGACTTCGAAGGATATCTTTCGATGTCTACTGACACAGCTGACACAAAGTTGACAGGTTGGTGAAAAGGTGATGGGTTGGTAGAGATCTTTCGGCAGAAAGGTATGGTCAGACCATACTTTTTCACCAAACCAGATTTGACTAATAAAATATTACCAAAAATGGAAGATCCTTATCCAGAAACCGGTCACCGGAGTAAGCCGGAATTTGGCCGGAAATGACCAAAATTCTTAAAAACAAGTTTTTAAGTTACCCAACCCGTCCTTTAACACACCCGGTTAGTTTAGAACACGTTTTTATGTCAAGAAATCCAAGAAAAACACTAAAAACGGGTGCTAAACCAAGTGAGCTTTGTCTAAACACACCAAGATCTTGTATAAACTCGGTTTTTAACAAGGAAAAGAGCCACGGCTCTGATACCACTTGTAGGTCCCTCGGAGGATGAGGTCAAACCTTAACCTTGTTATGTGAAACACACTAGCAAGTGCGGAATCCAAGCTAGAGTGCAAACCGAGAAGAAACAAGCACAAACACAAGACGCACAATATTCACCGATTAACACCACTTGTATTAATACATATGAAAGGTTCGGTTACAAGCTCAATGTTTACAAATCTGTTTTGTAAACTCTCTAACAGTGTGTGTGTGTTCAGTCTCTCTATTCTTGTTTTTCTGAAATGAAGTGAACACACTACATGGGTATTTATACCCATAACAGATGATCTGGTCGAAGGATCAGGTTTACTGATCGAAACATCATCTATCGATCATACTGCCATCGAAGGATCCACATATACCTCGAATGATGGTATATCCTTCGAGGTCCATCAGTATCCTTTGTGGGATATCTTTCGAGCTCATCGAAGGATAGAAACAATCCTTCGATGACCCAACCTTCGACACAGACAATTTACAAACATATTATAACTGCTTGGCCAAGTCAAACCAGGTGGATGGTTGACTTGGTCAAACTTACAGGACCAACAGAGACATCGTTTTACATCGTGACCGAATACAGACAAAGCACAGACATAAGTGCACCGACATGTTTGCTCCAAGTCTTTCCAGGGGATAAGGGAGGGCTTCAGCTTAAGTCAAGTGTGTGTGTTGAGAGTTGTTAACTTGAACTTGAAGAATAAAAGATGTAAGGGAGTTATGTAATATATGTGCAAGAGTAATAAGAGATTGGTGTATATTTATGCAATTATCTAAATAAAATATTGTCTGGCTTCTGGTTATTTATATATAATATGTATTTAGGTTTCATATTTTTTAAATGGGATATAATCTGATGGCATATGCATCTTAAATTATACACTTCCATTGACATGTATATAGTGCTTTTGTTATATTTGATATAAACATATTACATTTTTAGAACACTTTTACTAGGTGTCTAATGACAACATATCCTAGTTCATACGGTGGAGTCGGTGGGGATCGCCCTTCCCATGTGCATTTGACTAGGATTCCTAGTGGTTGCGAATATGTAAGTCACTTGTTCAAGTTAAATACTTGTCTTTATATCATGTATTAATATAAATGTATTAATATAAAGTGCGGGGGTGTGATTAAAATAATTATTAGAAAAGAGATAACTACCACTAAGCTTGAATTCAACTAGCTTATTTGAGCAAGATGCATAATATTATTTAGGGACTAAAAGTGATAGGTTGTGATAACCATCAATTTAGTCTACATCCGTATAATCCTTTAACAATCTTTTAGCTACAACTTACACTCATCGCTCAACGAACCAAACTGGCTTACTTTTGATTCGACAACGCGTTTTTTACAGCGTTTATCTTAGCTAGCAGATTTTTTGTGATGTACTTGTGCCTTAGATCGTCAAGCTCCCTACTCTCTTTATCACTCAACTCTCCCTTAATGTCCTTTCTCATTCGACAAACCGTATCACCATTCCTTCAAAGACGTACCTTTATACGTTTTCATATGCCGCATTAGGAAAACACCATAATCAATTCCAATATGCAATGTTTGCTATGGGAACTCCATTCTAATAGGTTTGTTCTAGGGATGACAATAGATCGGTTTTGGGATGTCTTTAGGTTAGCCCGATAAGATAAACCCATCCCAAAATCCGTCAGGTTTTCTACTGCGTAAATACCCGTCGGGCATCCGAGGGCTAGGTTTTATTCACAGTTATATGTCGCCGCTAAAGCCAAAAGAAAACAGCCCCCCCCCCCCCCCCCCCCCCCCCGTGCACCTCATTTTACACTTGACTAAGAGTTCCTGCTTCTGCGAGCCACTATTTTCCGGTCATCTGTAAGTCACACTTCCGGTTCAATAGCTATTTTTTTCTTTTTGATGTTGTTACAAAAGGTCGATTTACAAGGCTTTGCTCAATATAATCTTTAATCTGGAGATGGGTAGCTGATTTAGGGTTTCTTAGTAGTTATATAAAATCATTTTTCTTGTGATTAGATACTATCTGGGAGAATGAAATAAGGTCTAGTTTACAAACTAATGCTTCTTGAATTACAGTTTTGAGTTATGGAATGAATTCAACTGAAAATATAAGCACTTCAACAAACATAGCTGAGATTGTAGAGTTGCTTGTTTATAGGTATATATTGCTACATAAATAAATATGGATTTTCTTAGTATGGAGGATCCTAAAAGACTCGAAGAAGGTTCTCGTCATGCTCCAATTCAGGCTGGTGAGAAAGGGGAAGATACATCGATAGAGCTAAGCATAGACAAGAATGAATAAATAACAACATAACATGAGGAACCGCATGGTGTGAAAACCCGATTTTGTTGAGGAAAACGAGTAATAGGGTTGCGACTTTGGAAGCGTTTCGATGGCTTACCATAGTAAGTTGAAGTGCTACGGGAGTTTTATGGTCTATGACATGTTAATTAAATGAATATTACTTTGGTTGCATAAACAAATTATATGTATCAGTTTTTTTTTAATAAATTGTACAATTTGTAAAATATTGAGTAATTAAATAAAGGGCAAACAGGGTGCACAAGGCTCTGAATGTCAAGTCAGCTTTGAAATATTGAGTGACGAAAATATGTAAGCAAAAAACATTGTGTTTGAATTATTCCAGCTCATGATATTAATAGATGACGCCGGAGCAATATACGAGCGAATAGATCATTCACTGTGGAACGGGTGTACCTAGGACTTTATAATCAAAGATCTCCTTTCAGTGATTTTGTGAGTTCGATGTGCTTCTCCAAACTTGTACTATGCTTTTTGGTTTTCATAGGTTTTCAGAACTAACAAATGAAGAAGACAAATCCAATACTTTAAGAACTAGTTGGTCTTTTCATAGAATTTTGCCGAACTCTACTAAGAGAGTGACAACTTAAAAGCTCCAATGATTAAGGATCATTCAACTACATAGAGTTATTAAAAAAAATCTATTTTCCTTTGTAAACCCTTGTTGATCAAGAATCATTCAACCACATAGATCTCACTCATACCCGCAGAAAAACTATACAAACCTATAATAACAGAAAGAATTATTATTAACAAATTTGAATATAAACAATATATAGACAAGTTTTAGGTCACTAGACACCAAGTAATAGTCTTCTAAAAATGTAATATGTGTATATCAAAAACAACAAAACTAAAAATGTAATATGTTTATATCAAAAATAACAAAAGCACTATATATATCAATGGAAGTGTATAATTTAAGATGCATACGCCATCCGATTATATCCCATTGAAAAATATGAAACAAAAATACATATTATATATAATAGATTAACCAAAAGCCAGACAATATTTTATTTAGATAATTGCATAAACATACATCAAGCTCTTATTACTCTTGCACTTATATTTTCATAACTCCCTTACATCATTTATTCTTCAAGTTGAAGTCAAGGCCGTCTATCAGGGATGCATGTAGGGTTGTAAACGGACCGAACGTTCAGCGAACAGTTCGTGAACCGTTTGGCGGGAAGTTCGTTTATGTCCGTTCGATTAGCTTAACGAACGAACACGAACAAAAAATTTTGTTCGGTTAGCTTAGCGAACGAACACGAACACAGGTCTCGTTCGTTCGACTACGTTCGTGAACATTCGGTAATATATCCGTTTACGTTCATTCGTGTCCATTTGATTATATCAAAAAACAATAAATAATAAACCTTTTATCTAAACATATTGAAAACTTGAAACCCTATTTTTTTCAAAGTTAACTAAAATTTGGACATTCTAAGACATTTTTGGGGATAATTATGTCTAAATTAGTTAAACTTGATTCATCATTTGGTGGTCTAGTAGACTTCTTGTGTTTTGGTTTATCATTTGATTGTTGTATTTAACTACTTATATACAATGTTTAAGGATAACAATGTTTCTATTTTCAAGTTAAATGTTTGTTTGCGTTTGTTTTTATTTGCTTGCGTTCGTTTGTGTTCGAGACCAGTGTTCACGAACTGTTCGTGAACAACTGAATTTCCTTATGAACGAACACGAATATAAACTTATGTTCGGTATGCGTTCTTGAACAGTTCGCGAACATGTTAATTTTCTTAACGAACGAACACGGACATGGCCTTGTCCGTGTTCGTTCGGTTCGTTTATAGCCCTAGGTGCAGGAGGTGCCTGCGATCAGGGCCCAAATCAATATAGGGCTCGAAAAATTTTTAAATTATATATATATATATATATATATATATATATATATATATATATATATGGAAAGGTTCAAAAGAAAACCACTAGTTATCGTGAAAGCTCGAAAACTAACTAAAAAGCAAAAAAAAAAAAATACCAAAACCTTTTATTTATTTATTTTTTTTGCCTACCAACTTTCGCTATTTTAGGTATATAAAAAAACTTTTTTTCAAAAAAAAAAAAGTTTTTTTTTTAGGTTTTTAGGATAGAAAAACCTAAATCTAGTGTATGAAACAATAAATCGTATATTTGTAACATCTTCATTTACTTTTCAAGTTTTTAGGATAGAAAAAATGGGTGATTCATTGTGTTCTGCGTGTTCTCGCAATATTTAGTGTTTTGCATACAACCTTCCCCTATATATATATATATATATATATAGAGGAAGGTTCAAATGAAAACCACTAGTTATTGTGAAAACTCAAAAACTAATTAAAAAATCCAAAAAAAAATATACAAATTTTTTTTTGCATACCAATTTTCACCATTTTATAGATATAAAAAAATTTCAAAAAAAAAAAAAAGAAATTTGTAGTGCACATGTGTAATACTACACATGTGTATGTGTACTACAATTTTTTTTAAAGTTTTTTTATATATAAAAACCTGCGATTTTTATAAAAAAATTGAAAGAAAAATTGTGTGTTTTTTAGCCTTTTTTTAGTTAGTTTCGAGTTTTCACAATAAAAGTGGTTTTCATTTGAACCATCTCCTATATATATATATATATATATATATATATATATATATATATATATATATATATATATATATATATATATATATATATATATATATATATATATATATATATATATATATATATATATAGGGTGAGGTTCCAGCGTGAACAACCTCCCAAGAGTGAACAGCGTGAACAGATCTGGACCGTTGATTAATATGATCTTGATATTTGAAAGGGGTGGCATGATTATAATTAATAGGTTAGATTTTAATGTTTTATTAAAAGCAAAAGGGTAATAGTGTAATTAGCTTAAAATAGTCATTTAAATCAAAATGGAAGATTATTTCCATAATTAAAGATAATATCTCGTATCCCGTAATTTTCTATTTTATTGTTTGTGAAATTTTTTCATATCCCTTTAAAAGAAAATCAATAACGTATGTTGAGTTATCTAGTAGTATGGTTCCGAAGTACACATGTTTACTGGTTTATAAATATTTTGTATTTAAATGTTGATGTACACCGGTGTACATAGTGGTAATCAGATGATATATGGTCTGTTTGTTTATTATTTTGGATATAAAGTTTACTGGTGTACACATGTGTACGATAAGGTTATGTACAGTATACACATGTGTACTTAATTAAACTGCAAACTGAGTTGGGATGTACACATGCGTACGAGTTGATTTTTTTAATTATAATGACTTTTTTTTTTTTTTTTTGCAGAAAATTGGTTTACAACCAAGTAAGTGGATTAATGATGGAGTAAGTTATGATTTTGAAATTGTCAAAATTATCGACAAATGTTGAAGAGATTTTGTAACTGAATATTCCTTTATTGTTAAGATTTTGAAATTAATATCAAAATAATTTAAATTGAATATTTATATAAAGTTACAATCTTACCCTTCCTTTATGTATATGAAATCAATGGTTCAGATCAGTTCACGCGGTTCACGCTAGGAAATTTGTTCACGTTTGAACCTAACTCTATATATATATATATATATATATATATATATATATATATATATATGGTAGGGATCCTAAGAGTAGTCCACCCGATTTGAGAAACTTGAGAAGCAATCTGGACCACACATTTTCCCTAAGCAAAAAATGCAAAAAAAGGGAAAAAAAATGCAAAATATTTCTTTTATTTTTTTTTTTGTTTGGAAAAATCGCAGCTTTTTCTTTAAGGATTAAATTTTTTTTTTAAATTTTTTGGGATTTATACACGTGTATATTGTTAATCTTTTAACTATACATATATGTATATTGTCAATTATACATATATGTATATACATGTTTAAAATTGAAAAAATATGTGTTATAAATCCTAAACCTTATACCATAAACACTAAAGCTAAACCTTAATGCTAAACCCTACACCCTAAAGCTAAACCCTAATTCTAAACCCTAATGCTAAACCCTAAAGCTAAACCCTAAAGCTAAACCCTAATTCTAAACCCTAAAACTAAACCCTAATGCTAAACACTAAAGCTAAAACTAAACCCTAGAGCTAAACCCTTAATGCTAAACCCTAATGCAAACCCTAAAGATAAAGCTAAACCCAAAAGTTAAAGCTAAACCCTAATGTTGAACCCAACAGCTAACCCCTAATGCGAAACCCTAAATACTATTACTAAACCCTAATGCTAAACCCTAATGCTAAACCCTAAAGCTAAACCCTAAACCATAAAGTAAAACCCTAAACCCTAGTGCTAAACCCTAAATACTATTGCTAAACCCTAAATAACACTTATTTTTCAATTTTAAACATGTATATACATATATGTATAATTGACAATATACATACATGTATAGTTAAAAGATTAACAATATACACATGTGTATAAATCCCAAAAAAAAAATAAAAAAAATAAAAATTAAATCCTTAAAGAAAAAGCTGCGATTTTCCAAAAAAAAAAATTGCATTTTTTTGCTTAGTGAAAATGTGTGGTCCAGAATGCTTCTCAAGTTTCTCAAATAGACTACTACTTCTCACATGATCCTTACTATATATATATATATATATATATATATATATATATATATATATATATATATATATATATATAAACTCTGGATGTTTGTATAAATAAGGGCCTGCTAAAAGACCCAAAGTATTTTAAATAAAGGTCTGTCTAAAAGTTTTAAAAAATAGCCCAATTAACAAGGCATTAAGGTCAGGCCTAAGTAAACCAACATCAGAAAATCATTTTTGTAAATATTTATTTGTGTTTTCTAATTTGTCGTACTTTTTGCATTTTAGGGGGAGTAAATTCGAAAAATTCAAAAACTCTGAAAAAATTCAAAAATGCAAAAACATCGAAAAAATTCAAAAACACAAAAAACAATAGAAAAACATAAATGAGTTTCCTGGCGAGAAAAAGAGAAAATGATAGTACATCAGTGGTCTGTCAAAATATCTTTAAACTTAATATGAAAAACGATAAGTAGCTCTATATAAGATGTATCGGTAGGCTCACAATCATTTTAAAGTGTGCAGGGTGATATAAACCTAAATCGACTGAAGACTGTGTGGGAACCGCTCATTGGCATATGGTCTTGGTACCGAAATTTCGTTTGATAGATTGCCGAGGTTCTGAGATACGTGGTCTTTATGCTGTTTATCATCTGGGTATCATGGTTGTTTCTTTTACCAAAAAACAACGGGGACGCAAGTCTAGAGCTTCCATGATACCATACATACGTGTATATATCATTCAAACATGTATATAATACATGATACATATGATCTCAATAAGTGATAAACAATGACATATCCCAATCAATAAGTGATAATATATCACAACTTTTATGCGGGAATCAAGTTCGTCTCTTTGTCGGTACGATGGTACTAACCTGTTCACGGACTTGCTCTTGTGCCCTGCATGCATCGAATATCAAGTTCCTCATTAATAAGTGATTTAATCACATAGGGCTTGTATTCATCCAAAAATAAGTGAGTATCTCACATCATATATGTTGAAAACAGATGATAAATGGTATACTCACCAGTAAGATGAACTCTCGTGCATACCTTGATACGGAAATGTGTCGTGTGTGAATGGACACTGGTCGGTAAGTATAAATAATACCTTAACGTATCCCCTAACCGCGAGTACATCTGATAAGTTGAGTTTAAGTGGACAACAATATCGATAATCGTTATAGGATGCTTATCTTAATGTTATCTAAATGAACAACAAGAATGTTTTGGCATGACCGTACACTGATATGATTCTCTTACCCTCGAAACTCGCAAAAAGAATGTCAGTAAATATTTATTTAATGTTTTCAATTTCTGCATCTCTGTATATATTTATTTACTGCTTTCCGTCTTTACATTTGAAATATTCAAAAATACCAAAAAGATTTTAGGTGTGTTTTAATATAAATTTTATAAAAACCAAAAAGATTTCTTTCTAATTTATTTTTGATTGTACGATGTTGGATCTCGAGTCTTTACCACCTGAAACCTAATTGAAACCAAAACAACTGAACAACAAGAATGTTATGGCATGACCGTACACTGATATGATTCTCTTACCCTCGAAACTCACAAAAAGAATGTCTGTAAATATTTATTTAATGCTTTCGATTTCTGCATCTCTGTATATATTTATTTACTGCTTTCTGTCTTTACATTTAAAATATTCAAAAATACCAAAAAGATTTTAGGTGTGTTTTAATATAAATTTTATAAAAACCAAAAAGATTTCTTTCTAATTTATTTTTGATTGTACGATGTTGGATCTCGAGTCTTTACCACCTGAAACCTGATTGAAACCAAAACAACTGCATCTTCATAAACGGTAAAAGATAACAAGTTTTGAAAGTTAAAATCCAAAATTGATCAATTTTTAAACTTTCAAACTGTTGTGGGTCTGTAGTTGATTGAGAGTTGGTCACATGTGTGTCATTTGACTAAATTCCAAGCGGTTGTTCTCATTATGTGTTTAGCTTTCTTGTATGTGCAGATGTGGCATTCAAACTAGCTAAAGGCAAAGAGAACGTGGTCTATGACATGCTTTGGAATGAAGACACGACATGGATGCAATCAAAGGATCAAGATGATCGAGTTGCAGCTGACCACTCATCAACACCAAAAGGATCTGAAGTATTGAAGATCAAAAGATTCTCGAGCATCATTCAAGGGGGAGTTTGTTGATACACTCCCTGTTTGTGAAACGTGAAGACATCTGAAGATCAGACAACATGTGAAGTTCGAACCATCACGAGCAGCATCCAAGGGGGAGTTTATTGATGCACTTTGTGGATGCGGCTCGGTTTGGTTTGACTAGGTTCGGTTCGGCTCAAGACTGACGTCACGACATTCCTCCGTCGTGCGTCCTATAGATCAACACACGAAGCACGAAGAGCCGCGAACCGTCATCAGCCGCCACATCACCATAATGGTGTCATGATGATGTCATGTGAATAGATTATATTTGCATGCTTTTATGTTCTCACAAACATTGTTCTAATGAATAATTGATTGTTAACCATTGTTCGTCCAAATGATGTCAACGAACCATCACCAAGCATGCTTGAGACGAAGAATGATTTGTTTGTTATGCATTGTTCACCACGAAGATTATGAGTCTTCGTGGACCAGATGAATGTTCATGAGCCCAGTAACCAATCTTCGTAGGGTAACTGGGTGTTGGGCCTATAAATACAGGCACTTGTTCATCATTTCAAGAGTGAACATAGAGAGAACACAGAGAGAAAGTACCAGTTAGAGTTAGTGAGTTTTTCTTGTAAAACATTGTGTTGTAACTCTTCTGGAAGTAATACAAGTGTGCTTAAAATTTGAATCTTGTCTTGTATTCTTGTGTTCTTTGCTCGGTTGCATACCCGTTTGGATTCCGCACAACCGGGAGTGTTCGGTAACAAGGATAGGTTGTTCTAGATCCTCCTCTAGGGACCTACAGTTCCCTATATACGTGGGGTCTACTTCATGTTTTAAATTTTAAATATATATATATGTGGGGTCTACTTCATTTAAGTTATTTTTCAATAACAAGGGCATTTTAGTAATTTCACTTCCACTTAACACCAAAAACTAACCCCCTCCGCGCCAGGGACTATCCGGGAACGAAATTGTAAAAGTTGAGGACTACAGCTGTAATTTAAGATAATTAGGGACTAAAAGTGAAAGATGGGCAAACCATATCCAGGCTTTTTTCTCTACAAGCGTTCTTGAGATGTTTCGATTTCGGAGTTCCAAGGGCTTAAGAGAACAAACTGGTAATTTCTAAATCATAGATATTATCTTATCCAAAAACGTTGACCAAAAAAACAACCATTGGAATCAAACAATAAACCAGATCCAAAACTTAAAATCCATTCATATAACAAATGGCTCGATGACGCTGATCAACAACATCTACATAAAAAAAAACACCTAATCTATTAACTTAATTCTGTGATATGAAAAATATTAAAGCAGTACATACATGTTCACTCCTGTGTTAGCTGTTAAAGCTCAGAATCTTCGAAACATATATGGTTCCTGGTGGCTGCAACCATATATAAAATAGAATGTAAAATTCCTTTTTGATTGCAGTTGTTCTGTCTCTTTTTTGTTGTTGAAAAGGAATTTTACATTCTATTTTATATAAGGTGGTGGTGTGTAGCGGAGGTGGGTGGTTGTGGTGGGTAGTAAATGGTACAGGTAGGTGGTGGGTGTTGTATAGTCTGGTGGTGGCAGTGGTTTATTGTGTGGTTCTGTAAGTAAATAGAGAAACATAGCTGACACTGTAGAGTTGCTTCAACTGAAAATATAAGCACCTCAACAAACATAGTTGACACTTTAGAGTTGCTTGCTTATAGGTATTGCTACATAAATAAATATGGGTTTTCTTAGTATGGAGGATCCTAAAAGACTCGAAGAAGGTTCTCGGCATGCTCTAATTTGGGCTGGTGAAAGGGGCGAAGATACATCGATGGAGCTAAGCATAGACAAGAATGAAAAAAGAACATGAGGAACCGCATGGTGATGAAAATCCGATTTTGTTGAGGGAAACGAGTAAGAGGTGTTAATGCACTTTAGGTGATAAGTGCATGTCTCCCATTTTATAGGGTCTTTATTGTACATATATTGAAACTTAGTCCTAGCTTTATCCTTGGACATTTTGTCCAAGTTTTAGGCTAGACTTTTGTCTGAGTTTTGTTTAGGACAAAAGTCAGAGTTTTGCTTTGTGTAGTTTGTTTGTCCGGGCTTTCTAGTTTGTCTTGAAAGTCCGGGGTATGCCTTGTATTTATACCTTTATGTGGAATAGACAAGGCGGCGATTCTTTGTGAAATTCTGTGCACCTTTCTAACCCTAATCATTGTGTGTGTTTTGTCTGGCGGCTACTGTGTGACGTCATTCATCTTCCTTATCAAGAATACTCTGTGTATACTTGATTTCTCTCACAAATCTTTGCATTCTAGTGTTTCATCTACAGTGGTTGATCATCAGGTGGATTCCGCACACCTGTTGGTTGCTTTAGCTGAGTGAGATCTTGGATTAGGAGGCCTTACAAGTGGTATCAGAGCAGTGTGCTCATACTACTGTAGGTGTTTCTTAGTTTGAAGGTTTTTGTGAGAAAAGTTAAAATTTTGATAGGGTTTAGTGATTGTTTAGTGAGTTTTTGTGTTTTATACTTGATTCTTCATTCATCTCTAGTGATTTCATGATGGATTTTGAGTAGTTTGGTGATTTTTAGTGTTGTTCTTCATCTGGGTTTTTACAGGGGTTTTGGTTCTTGTTCATACAGTGTTGAAGGTTGAAAAGGATTCCTAAGTTTGATCTTTGGAAGCTTTGTCCGTGGTTTAAATTCTGTGTTTATGTCTCCGGGGTATTGTTGAACCAGTGTGAAGTCACATTGGGGAGATAGTCTGGAGATTGGTTACTGGATCTGAGTTTTGAGAAACTCTTACTTATTCTGAGTTTCAAATCTCTGTCCGAATTTAAGCTTCTCTCCAATTTTTGGATACTATCCGAATTTTAACTTTATTATTAGGTCCGAGTTTTTGGTTATCTTGTTCATCCGAGTTTCACTTTGATTTACTTGGGTCTAAGTTTTAGGTTCTTGCTAGGTCCGAATTTCATCTTCCGAAATTTGAACCCTGTCCGAATTTTAACTTTTTTATTTATTATTATTAGGTCCGAGTTTTAAAGTTATCTTGTCATCCGAGTCCGAGTTTTATTAGTGTTAGCTCCAGTCCGAATCTTTAGGTCCGAGTCTTTAGATCTGAGTTTTTAATTCTCCTTTAGTCCGAATTTTAACCTCCTATTAGAGTCTTAGAGTCTGATTTTTATATTCTCTTAGGAGTCCGTATTTCAACTTATTATTAGAGTCCAAATTTTAACCCTTTATTTGAGTCCGAACTTTGTGTTTTTTAGGGAGTCCGAATTTTAACCTTTATCGTGTCCGAGTCTTACCTTAGTTTCTTCAGAGTCCGAGCTTTTTGTTTTCCACTCCTTAGTGTGTTTATTCAATCCTGCTTGTCCGAATTTTAAAACTCTAAGTGTGTGTCCGAGGTTTGGGATTTATTTCAGGTTGTGATCTGGGTGTTACATTCTGATTAAAGCCTCAGACATTTCACTCCGTGTTTTCTCTCCGAATTTGGACTTAGAAAATCTTTTCAGTGACACAGTTCTTGCTTGGAAACCTACTGTTGTTTTCTGAAATGGCAAACAACAATCTGACTGCAATGGTGCAAAACCTCAAGCACAATGCTGAGGTAGGGAGTAACGACAAACCTCCGTTGTTGATAAACGAGCTAGATTTTCCTGAGTGGAAGGAGCGTTTTGAAAGGTATGTACGAGCAAAAGACATCAAAATCTGGTTGTGTATTGTTAAAGGATGTGGAGTTACTCCAGTACGTACGTTAACGATTGATACGTATTTGTCACTCACTGACGACCAAAATAAATTTTATGATTGTGAAGAGAAAGCTATGTCAATGATAACAATGGCTATGACACGATCTATACTTCATACGTTCCATAAGAGAAGTAGCTCAAAGGAGTTGTGGGATAGTATGATCGAGCGATATGAAGGAAATGCAATGTACAAGAAGCGACGTCTCGAACGTTTGAAGACTCAATTTGTTGTGTTCAAGGCTTTAAGAAATGAATCATTTGATGACACAGTTAACCGATTTTATCATCTTTTGAGCGAATTTGATAGAAGTCAAGAGGGTATCTACACTGAATTTGAGAAGGTTGAGAAGTTTCTGAATTGTCTTTCCAAAGAATGGAATATGTACACTGTTATGGCCCATTTTCTGAACATATATCCTGACTAATATTCTGATTGTGATTGTTTATTTGTAATCAGGATACCAGATCTGGATATAGGTAACATCCTGATACGATATCCTGGTAATGACTAATTTAACCATGTGCAGATTAGAAGGTGCAAGTCTCTAACGGTCGAGTGGACTTCATCTCCTCAAGTCTCGCGCGTATTTGTTGAAGGAGAGACGTTGAACCCGAAAGACCAGGTCTACAACGTTCGGCTAAGGAATACTCGTTGGATCCCGGTTATATAGGATAGTTAGTTACATTCGTTTTACTATAAATAGATGGGGGCGGATCAGATTAAGGCACTCAACTTACACATTTTCGAACACCTTCTCTCTAGCTCATCGCAAACACTACACACAACACTTGTATTCGAATTGCATTGTAACACGTAGTCGATCCGCACCACATCCTGCACTGTATCCTGATATTTGAAGCAATAGAAGAACAAGGCAGCTGCGATTGTCAGCTCCCGAGGTTTTATGCTGGCGATCTAGATCGATCAAGGGCTTTCCTCGTACATCACGTGTCAACCTTTACCTTTTTTGCTCATTGTTTGATTGTGGATACAGTTCGATATCCCGAGCCGTATCCTGAAACTGTTTTCATAACTAATTTGGTTAACACATTTTTCACACGTAATATTAGCACACTACCTCACTTAACTAATTTGATCACTAAATTGCTTCGGTAATTTTTGACCAAAACAATTTGACGCCCACCGTGGGGCAAGTGGTGCTACTTTTACTAAAAATCTTTGTAAAATCGTTAACCGGTTTTCTATTTTCAAAACTTTTTGCCACATTGTTTACAATAGCCTCAAGATCAAACATGAGCTCCTCCACTACGTCTGTTGTAACCTCTGCTACTACCGGTTCGGTGCTTCCACCACCTCCTCCAAGGATGCCATTTTCATCACAATCTCAAGATGTTATCCCTACTCGGAGTGTTCAGGGATCCGCTCCCGTTTTAGCCTCTAATGATGAAATTCTAACTTTATTTGGAAGTGTGCAGGAACAAATGAGGCAGCAACAGGAAACTAATCAAAAGCTGTTAAGAGAAATACAACTCTTAAAAGCTAGCTCGAGTAGACCCGCTGAAGAAACTGTCACTCCTATACAGCCCAGGGCTTTGAATTTCAGTTTCGTAGTTTACACTGAGGACAACAGGGGGAATATCATCCCAAGCCATTCTCAGAATCATACCCCTGAGATACCCTCCTCGGTCAGGATGTCGACTGTGAGGAGTTCAGGATATGCTTCAGGATATGGCCAAAATCCTCAGACCGGTAATATGTCAAATAATAATATTCTTGCTACTAACAACAATGGCTCTTTGTAGGATGCAGGTATGACGTCAATATTTACCAGGGAGATCCAGAAATTGAAGGACATGATATCCAGTGTACCTGGGGTGGTCCAGCCAATTCCGGAAGTATCCCAAGACAACCACAGGATATCCCGCTTTGCATATCCTATCTGTGATGCTGAAATCCCAAAAAGATTTCAGACTCCCAACATGAAGCTGTATGATGGGACTACGGATCCTGAAGAGCATATTGCCCAGTATAGGGAAAGAATGGAGATTAACCCTATCCCTCCGGAGCTCAAGGAAGCATGCTTGTGCAAGGGTTTTGGGTCTACCCTGACAGGATCAGCCTTAAAATGGCTATTAAATGTCCCTCCTCACTCAATTACCTCGTTCGTTCATTTGGTTAATTTATTCAATAGTCAGTTTTCTTGCAGCCGGAGTTTTGAGAAACTAACCAGTGATCTTTACAGGATAACTCAAGGGCCTCAGGAATCCTTGAGGGATTATGTGAACAAATTCAGTCGAGAATCCTTGGATATCCCACATCTTGATGTTGCAACAGCTGTGCAAGCTTTTAACATGGGGTTGCAAAAGGATTCTCAGTTTTATCAGGATCTTGTAATGAACCCCTGCAGGAATCTCGACGAAGCTCGTAACAGGGCTTTGAGATATATCCGTTTGGAAGATGACAAGAAGATGTAGGAGAGGATGAATTCTACCTCAACCTATGAATCAAATAACAGGAAATCAGAATCTTCATATAAGCCATATCGCTCCAAGCCATATGGCAGAAATGATAACAAGAAAGTGAATGCTGTTGAAGACGAGGATCCTGAAGAATATCCTGACTTATCTGAATACTGCTTTTCTGTTAATATACCTGAGTTAATGTATGCTATGCAGGGTTTAGGGGACAAAGCTAGGTGGCCTCGAAAGAACAAGCAGAAAGCTGATTGGAAGGATAAATCTAAATGTTGTGCCTTCCATGAAGACTTCGGACATATGACCGATGATTGCATTGCTTTAAGGAAAGAGAGAAGTTACCTGTTAAGCAAGGGGTATCTGAAGGACTTGCTGGGAAAAAAGAAGAATAAAGGGCAGGATCCCGAGAAGGATCCTGAACGAGCAGCATCACCCCTAGCAGATGCCAAGATAATTAACTTTATTTCAGGAGGATCCGACATTTGTGGGACTTGGTATTCGGCGGCTAAGAGGCATGCAAAGGAAGCTAATAGTGAAAGGGGAGACAAACCAGTCAGGATGACTACCCTCACAACTGATAAAGTGATCACTTTCGATAGTGATGACAGGAATACTGTTCAGGATCCTCATCATGATGCTTTGGTAATAACGTTATATGTGGCTAACCATTTTATACGCAGGATACTGGTAGACAACGGTAGTTCTGTCAATATAATTCAGCTGGAAACATTGAAGAGGATGAATGTATCTCTAATGGACATTACTTCGAAGTCCACTGTGCTCGTTGGTTTCAGTGGAGAAGCTAGAAATACTGTAGGAGAGATAAAGTTACCAGTATACGTTGAAGGGGTCAACTCGATACAACGCTTCTGTGTGATGGACTCCTTATCCTGCTATAACATCATACTGGGAAGACCATGGATTCACGATATGAAGGCTGTGCCATCAACATATCATCAATGCATCAAGATCCCTACCCCTTGGGGAGTTGTCAAGGTTGAAAGTGATCCGCAGGAAGCGAAAGAATGCTACTCATCTTCGATGAAATCTTCAACTAAGCCTAATCAAGCATAGCAATTAAAGACGCGGGCCCGGGATACCTTGTGTTGGGATTGAACCCTACAGAGGAACAGATGATGTAAAGCCAAAACCGGTTCAGAACAGTGGATTCACAATAAGCAGTTGTTTACATTAAGCTTTCCCCTTGACAATGGTCATCTAACATCTGAAAGACTTCAAAGTACTGCTCAATAAAACAACTGATGAACCAAACACTGATGAAACTCCAAAGACTGCTGAAGACGAACACTGTTGCTCTATCTACTGCTGTTTCCTAAGTACTGCTGAAGACACAAGCACTGCCCACTCAAAGACTGATCACCTTTGAAGAAAGCACTGAAGTTCAACATCAGTGCTCAGGCTACAACAATGGAACGTGAAGCAGTTGTTATCTCTTGTCTTGAATTGTACTGATAATCAGATGTTGCATGTCAGTAGTTTGTTTAGAACAGTGTATATAGGTTGTTAGTTTGTTAGATGTCACTATCATGGTGACGTCAGCTAAGATGCTTCAGTGGTTTGGTTTGCCTATAAATGGAGCGGTACTCTGTACTGTTACATTTGATCGTTTTGAGTGAGTTCTTCTCCTCAATTCAATCCTTTCATCTTGTGCAACCAACCTTGGGGTATCAGGCTGAGGGGGAGTTTAGTTATGTAAGCATGCTTGTAATCTTTTGGTTTTCATTGTAATCATTCAACTTAATGAGAAAGCATGTGTTTATCAAACTATTCTCTTCCTTGGTTGTGTTTACAAAGTTTGTATCCATTTCCGCTGCACTGTACTTTACTTCATATACACTAAATGTTCAATTCATACAAACTAGCACAATCATGAGAGCCTCCGATCCTAACAATTGGTATCAGAGCTTGGACAGTCAAATTCGATCTGACAATCAATTTGACATAACAGTTCGGCTCAAAATTCATTGATACTAAGATTGATTGTATTCAGTTGAAAAACAGAGCAACGAGAAATCATATTCAAAATGATGGATCAGATACTCTGTAAAACAACCAAGATGTCATATGACACACAAACTTCACATAACAAGTGATATCATGCATAATACACCTATATTGCTCAAATCTAAAAATATGTCTGATAACTATGGTATAATCTCTTTATTTTACAAAATTGATTTCAATTGTTGTTATGAAGGTTGTGATGTTTTTATCATGACTGCTGCTAAGGTGTTTACCTCATGTCAACAAAAATCTATGTTCGGATGATAACATTAGTGTTTTTGCTAGCATAAAAAGAGGAAAATTAAAACTTTAGGTATTTAGATCTTATGTATTGAAAAACAGGTTGAAAATCCTCTAAAAGGACCAAAAATCAACTATGTTAAAAAAATACATTAAGAAAATCAGCAGTCAAAATATCCAGATCATGAGTAATGTGGAATTTGGCATAAGCAAGTGCAAAAAATGTCCAAATCTCTCAAAACATTGCTGAAAATGAGTTTGGATTGAGTATTCTTTCCTTGAAAACCTTCCAGTAAAAGTTTCAATACTCTCTTATGGAAAGGGTAAAAAGGGAAAGAAGAAAAATTACAAAAACTCAAAAGTGTGTTTTATCTAAAAACTTTTGAATTCAAAAGAAAAGAGTATAAACCCAAAACACTAAAGAGTCCACAGGTTAATCCTACAAAAGGAAAACCAAAAATAGATCTGCATTTTTGGTCTAACATAATGTCATCAATCAACCATGCTCAATCACTGTATCAGGGAAGTTCAGGTAACAAAAGTATCTCTAGATATTTTTCAATAAAGAGGAATAGGCCAAATTTCTCAGAAATTATTCACATGGTAATAAGGTTCACAAAGAACTTTCAAAACCTTTGTGAACGGGCTCCTCATGGTAACAATCTACTGAAAAGGTAATGGTACCAAACAGTGGTTACAGGACTTTGGTTCAAACCACTGACCATTGTCCTAAGCTTGAGAATGAAGTGATCTTGACCTTATTCAAAGTTATTTTAACTCTTGAGACACACCAGATCTAACTGATTTTATTATCAGAAAACGTTTACTCTTTTTCTCTGTAAAGTTTTCTTCAAATAAAACAGGATATATTATTCCTTATTTTTTTAAGAATGATATATTTTGTACTTTTACTTGTTTTTTATAGCAAAAGTTCAAACTCCTGTCAGGATGTAGAACCCTAATTTTTTTTGATGATACTATCCTTGAAAATAGAACAAAAGGAAATGGTGCAAGTGTCAAGGTCATGTCAAACTCAAGTTTGTTTTAACACTGACCAAAGATTGTTTGCTAACATACCTTAAAATACTTGGATGCTCATGTTCTAATTCAAATATTATGACACAAAATGAGTAGCCATAGTAAAAAGGTTTCCATCATCTAGGGTACTAAACCACTGTCAGGAATCTATAAAAGCTTCAAAACTTGTAATAAACATGTGGTAAAACCTTGAATGTTGAAACAAGTGAATTCTCTGCATTAAAAAAAATCCCTGTAAACCATGCTGTTATGATTAATGTTGATAAACTTGCATTTAAAATGTGTTTGTTAAGTATTTGGTTCTACAGGTGATCCACATTCATCATCAACAGATCTTGGACATGATACTAAAATCATTTCCATCATCAGAGCAACAGATGTACAAAACAGCTGTTAAAGCTTATCCACTGATGTACAAACAGTGTTTGATCAAATTGCTTCCTAATTATCTACCACTACTTCACCAAACCACTGTTGATAAATATTCATCAAAAATGGATATAAAAAAAAATTATTAGTGTGCCAAAGCCCTCCCTCAAATCCTTTCACATCCATTCCAAGTCACTGCTGGATCATCAATGTCACCAGCAGTGGTTAGCTCAGATGATTCACATCTGCAGCTCCACCAGTTAAAAACATCAATCCTCCTTAAAACTCAACCATTTCACCATTTTCTTGGCAACATCAATGAAAATGATTCTTTCAAAAAGTCTATCCTAAAACATGTGTCTTCTTGCTGACCCTCTACCACTCCATCAACAAGTCAAAATGCCATAAAGCATTGAAAGACAAAAGGTTGGGTAGTTGTCTTCTAAGAAGAGCTTCAGCAGTTCAGTGACAACAAGCTTGTAAATCTTGTGCCACAGCCAAAGGATGAGAATCTATTTGGCAAAAAGTGGGTCCTCAAAGAACATTGCATATGTTGAAGCATGGTTGTCAAGTTTTATCAAACTCAAAACAAGTACAAACATCAAGGTGTTATTGACTATGCACATGCAGCATATATTTCCAACCACTGATTGAAGAATATTATGATGTTGCTGCTGTTGCTGAAAAGTCCAACTGTTTGTAACTTCAAAATATGTTATTGAATTTTGGTATAGTTGCTCAAAAGATTGTTTTTACGCAGGGCAGTTAAGTAGCTGAAATATATCATCAAAAGTTCAATATCTCATTGATTCACCATCATTCATTATCAGACATCACTTTGTGAGGGATTGCTATAAAAAGGTTTGATTTCATCTTTAACATGTCCATCCTAAAGATCAGTTGGTAGATGTACAAACTTATGAATTGGATTCATCTACTGTTAAAAACTTGATCCCTATGATTGGAGTGCTAAACATGGATTAAAGCAAGCTTTCTTGTGTTCCATGTGTAAATAGCGTAAAAATGTTTTTAGAAAAATAAAAAATAACCTTAAAAATAGTTTAAAATTGAATTTTTCAATAAATCCTCAAAGTCTGTTCAAAGCAATGATGGCATTAAGACTCTGTTAAATAGTAAAATCTATCCACTGCCAAAGTGTATCCTTTGCTTGTGCAAAACACTGATTTACAACAGAGGTTACACGTGGACAGATGTTATTCAACAGTTGTGTGCATCAGTTGCCATGATCATTTTTTTTAAATAAATGGCCTTACACCTGAAAACATTTACAAGGCTATCAAAAATTTCCAAAACAAAAGCAGAGGTGCCTGAGCAGATTTCAGCAGCTACCACTGCTCCTCAGGTATCTGCTGCTGAGCCCACTGCTCAAGGTGATCACAGCAGTAACACAACTGCTGTGAAACCCACACCTAAATCCACCAAAAGACCAAAACAAAAGAAAATTCAAAAGCCCCCCAAACCTGCAATAAAGGCAACTCTGGAAGATGAGATCCCAGAGCAATTGCCAGTGACAACACAAAAGTCACTAGAAACCACTGCTGCTACTTCCTCACAACAGATGGTAGAAAGGTCTCAACCCATGCCTAAAACTCCTCTTGCTTCTTCACAAAAAGAACAGGTTGTAAGCACAGGGACGCCATCTTATGAAGCAATGGATTCACTTGAATCTAACTTCCACAGCCCTCCTCCCGGGGCAAATTCTCATTCATCCCATATCCTCACTTCACAAATACTACCATCAATAATGACCTTGTTGCATGCTTTGGATATAACTCAGACATAAATCAGTTCCTCTCAACCACCTATCACTGAGAATACACTCCAACAAGTGACTGAGTCTGATGCTTATACCTCTGCTATCCCAGCAACAACTGAGGAGGTTATACCCCTTGAGTTACAAGTAACTCTTGGTGGTAGTTCAAGTGAAGCAGCTACTACAAGTGCTGAACCCACTGGCTTGCACTTGGACAGTAGTTTCATCAATAAGACTTCCTTGAAGGCAATTTCTTCACTGGGAACTCTTGTGTATCCAGTCTTCACTGGTTCACTAAAAGGTGTTTCTCATTACGAAGAAAGAAGTCCCCAGTACCAAGAAAAAGGGGCGTCAGCGGATAGTGTTTGGAGTACACTCCCTACATCAACCACTGATAAAACCACTACCAGTGGGAAATCAGATGACCCCATTAAATTGGGTGATGGTTTAATGTACCAAGAATTGACGGCTAGAATTGATAAACTGGATACATCTGTTGCAAAAATCAAAGACATGCTGCAACAGTTGTTGAAAGCACAAACGGTACCATCCACTGCTGCACCATCTCCAACAGCTACTCCATCATATGCTCCTACTCCAGATGAGCTGTGGAATCTGTTTCAACCCCTGCACTATCTTCGAAAGAGTTGATGATGCCAAAAAGGGAGAGAAAATGACTCTGAGGAAAATCCTTCAGTAACTTCTGTTGAAACATTTTTCAAAGAAAAGGAAAAGGGAGGTGATGGAACCCTGAAAATTCAAGCAGATGATGAAGATACACAAATGAGGATCGTTCAAAGTCAAGTCAATTCAGCTGGTCTCAAAACCACTGCTGATATTAAAAGGGTAAGGGATGAGAGTAGAGCTTTGGTTGAGAAACAGTTAGTTATGCAAAAGAAAAAAAAAAGAAGAGGATGGTATTCATTAAAGAAGAGTCCTGTTAGAAAAACAAGGCAATCAACCACCACAGCTTCTAAAACTAAGCCAGTTACTACTTCAACCACAACTTCTGCTCCCACAAAATCACTTACACCTCCACCATTAACAACATATGTCACCCAAACAACTGCCACCAATACCACATCAACACACACACCACCACAAACACCACCTGCTGCCATCCTTCATCAAAGAAGGAAACAAAGCAGATGGATGCAGATATATCAAAAGAAGACCAAGTTTGAGAAGAATATATCATGAAGATGGTTCTTCAGACACTTAGAGCATAACTACATAAAACAGCAAAATCTTAAGACACTGCTCTAAGTTGTCATCACTAGGCCTCAATCTCCAAACTCATCTTTTCAAATAAATCTCTCCCAAGAAACCCATTGGATTCAAAAATACTAAAGTGGATGTCTGATCAAAAGACCCATGTATTGACTCTGCTCAGATTCAATGGTGAAGTGAAGCATATATCAAGGGAAATAGCACTTGGCCTGGGTGTTGAAGATTTGCAAGATCTCCTTGAGCTTACACTGTGCAGGGATGAGGATGATACAAGTTCCATTGGCTTTGAATTACAATTCAAAGGACAAGTTAGGGAACTTGTGATGAGCAATAAAGATCCAGAATAATGAAGGGTTTTGGCATCATCTGTTCCAGGGGAAGATTGTTGGGATTGAACCCTACAGAGGAACAGATGATCTAAAGCCAAAACCGGTTCAGAACAGTGGATTCACAATAAGCAGTTGTTTACATTAAGCTTTCCCCTTGACAGTGGTCATCTAACATCTGAAAACTTCAAAGTACTACTCAATAAAACAACTGATGAACCAAACACTGATGAAACTCCAAAGGTTGCTGAAGACGAACACTGTTGCTCTATCTACTGCTGTTTCCTAAGTACTGCTGAAGACACAAACACTGCCCACTCAAAGACTGATCACCTTTGAAGAAAGCACTGAAGTTCAACATCAGTGCTCAGGCTACAACAGTGGAACGTGAAGCAGTTGTTATCTCTTGTCTTGAATTGTACTGATAATCAGATGTTGCATGTCAGTAGTTTGTTTAGAACATTGTATATAGGTTGTTAGTTTGTTAGATGTCACTATCATGGTGACGTCAGCTAAGATGCTTCAGTGGTTTGGTTTGCCTATAAATGGAGTGGTACTCTGTACTGTTATCCTCAATTCAATCCTTTCATCTTGTGCAACCAACCTTGGGGTATCAGGCTGAGGGGGAGTTTAGTTATGTAAGCATGCTTGTAATCTTTTGGTTTTCATTGTAATCATTCGACTTAATGAGAAAGCATGTGTTTACCAAACTATTCTCTTCCTTGGTTGTGTTTACAAGGTTTGTATGCATTTCCGCTGCACTGTACTTTACTTCATATACACTAAATGTTCAATTCATACAAACTAGCACAATCATGAGAGCCTCTGATCCTAACACCTTGGAAGCTTCGGAGCAGGATGTGAAGAAAATTATCCTGGATCTGGATAATCCTGATATCTCGGTGCTCGTAGGAACCAATATCCCTCAGGATATTGAAGTGCAGTTAACTAACTTTTTGAAATGCAGGATGTCAACGTTTGCATGGAAGCATGAGGATATGACAGGCATATCCAAAGACATTATCACTCACAAGCTTGGAATTGACAGATCATTCAAGCCTGTTCATCAAAAGAGAAGAAAATTTGCTCCTGAGCGGAATACGATCATCCAAGAGGAAGTTGAAAGACTATTGAAGTCCAAGATGATCAGAGAAGTCAAGTTCCCAAGGTGGTTGGCAAATGTGGTCGTAGTGCAGAAGAAAAATGGGAAATGGAGAGTCTGTGTAGATTACACGGACTTGAATAAGGCTTGTCCTAAAGATCCGTTTCCCCTTCCTCATATCGATGCAATGGTGGATGCTACTGCTGGGCATGAAATGTTAACGTTCATGGACGCATCCTCAGGATTTCAGCAAATCCAAATGGAGCCTTCGGATCAGGAGGATACTGCTTTCATGACACCAACAGGTATATATTGCTATACTACTATGCCTTTCGGTTTGAAAAATGCAGGTGCAACATACCAGAGATTAGTAAACATGATGTTCAAAGACAAGCTGGGGGACACCATGGAGGTATATATTGACGATATGGTGGTGAAATCTAAAAAGGCTGAGGATCACCTCCAGGATATCAAGGGAGCATTTGATATCCTGGATCAGTATAACATGAAGTTGAATCCTGCCAAGTGCCATTTTGGAGTGGGGGCAGGAAAGTTTCTTGGATAGAGGCAAGCCCGGAGCAGATTAAAGCTATCTTGGATATAAAATCACCCTCGAATATGAAGGATGTTCAACGGTTAACAGGACGAGTAGCAGCCTTGAACAGATTTATTTCGAGATCCTCGGAAAAATGTAAGGAATTCTATGATATCCTCAAGAAGAATAAGAAATTTGAATGGGGAGCAAAGCATGAAGCAGCCTTGCAGGATTTGAAGCGATATCTCTCAACTGCACCTCTATTGATGAAGCCTGAAAATGGTGAACCACCATCCCTATACCTCGTTGTATCAGGGAATGCTGTAAGTGTCGTTCTTATAAAAGACCATGAAGGTCAGCAATATCCTGTTTATTATGTTAATAAAAGTTTGTTAGATGCTAAAACTAGGTATTCTCATTTAGAAAAATTCATATTAGCTCTAGTCATGGCATCGACAAAGCTTAGACATTATTTTGAGACACATAGGATCCATGTTAAAACGAATTATCCTGTCAAAAATGTGCTTAGGAAACCAGAGATGTTAGGCAGGATGGCCAAGTGGTCAGTAAAGTTGAGTGCTTTTGATTTAGTATATGAACCTAGAAATGCCATAAAGTCTCAGGCTTTAGCTGACATTGTGGCTGATTTCAGTAGTGACATTCAGGATGGGGTAGACCTAGAAGTTCAACAGTTAGGAAAATCTTCAGGATCATGGACGTTGTATACTGATGGTGCATCCAATATAAGAGGTGTAGGTTTAGGTATACTACTAAAATCGCCACAGTGGGACATATTACCCCAGGCTATTAGGTGTGAATTTCCTGCTACTAATAATGAGGCAGAATATGAAGCTTTAATTGCAGGATTAGAATTGGCTAAGAGTATGAATATCAAGAATTTGCAAGTATAGGTTGACTCCTTGTTAATTACTAACCATTTTAATGGATCCTATGCAGTTAAGGGTGAGAAATTAATCGAATACCTCGATATTCTCAAAAAATTAGCAGGATATTTCGATATTTTTACACTTGAACAGGTACCAAGAGAGGATAATGCTGAAGCAGATGCCTTAGCAAATCTGGGATCATCGATCAGGATACCAGAAGGAACCCAAATACCAATATTACATGTCTTGTATCCTGCAACGAATCCTCGGGATAAAGAAGTAGCGGGTATTCAGGATCCTTGAGTAGCGGATCCTAAATCTTGGACGGCTCCAATCATGAGATATCTCAAGGAAGGACACATCCCCGAAAATTAAACCCCTAAGGCATTTAGGATGAAGGTATCACGATTCACTATTATAAATAATGTTTTATACAAGAAATCTCTTGCAGGACCGTATTTGAGATGTTTGGAGGATCCTAAAGCCAAAGAAGTACTTCAGGATATACATGAAGGGGATTGTGGTAACCATACTGGGGGCAGGTCATTAATCTCAAAAGTATTAAGGACAGGATATTATTGGCCGACAATGAGAAGAGATGTCGTAGAATATGCTCGAAGATGTGACGCATGTCAAAGACATAGTAACATATTACATCAGCCTGCTGAATCGCTGTATCCTATTGTTTCCCCTTGGCCGTTTTTGAAGTGGGGTATGGATATAGTGGGAAAGCTTCCAAAAGCTCCAGGGGGAAGGTTTTCATGTTGGAGAAGCATTTGTTCAAGTTAGAGACCAGGAAGTAGTATCCTTCATAAAGAGAAATATCCTGATCAGATTTGGAGTACCAGCCGAGATAATCTGTGACAATGGTTCTCAGTTTATAAGCAAGAGAACTACTGACTTTTGCAAAAGTTGGGGAATCAAAATGATAACATCTACTCCGGTACACCCTCAAGTGAATGGACAAGCAGAATCCTCAAGCAAGATAATTGTCAATAACTTAAAGAAGAGGCTTGGAGCCAAAAAAGGAAGATGGGCAGAAGAATTACCCTTTGTCTTGTGGGCTGATAGGACAACGGTAAAGAATGCAACAGGACAAACCCCATTTTCCTTGGTATTTGGAGCAGAAGCGATGATTCCAACGGAACTGACAATACCTACTGCAAGATCTACCCTACGGGATCCTGAACAGAATCCTGAAGCCTTGAGTCAGGATTTGGATACTATAGACGAAAAAAGGGATGCAGCAAGGCTAAGGATGGCAGCATATCAACAAAGAATATCCAGAGCATATAACAAGAATATTAGGACCAGAAGATTTAAGGTTGGAGATTGGGTGTTAAGAAAGGCTTTTCAGAATACTACTAATCCTGCCGATGGCAAGCTAGCTCCAAAATGGGAAGGACCATATGAGGTTGAATCAGAAGCAGGGAAAGGAGCATATAGACTCAAGAATATGGAAGGGGATATGCTACCTAGATCTTGGAATGCTATACACCTTAAGCTTTATTTCAAGTGAGTTTAGAATTTAATTTCTAACTCAGGATGGTATGAATTCTATCTTTTTTAAATATGTTTGGTTTAATTTGTTCTTTGAAACCCAATACTAACTTAAGCATCGGAGGGGTGTTAGCCAAGCTAACACCCATCTTAGTTTAAGGATGTTTTGCAGTATATTCTCCAGGATATAGCTCCAGGATGCTCACTCAAGATACTTTGGAAGATTAGAGGATTGGCCCCCTCTCTCACGTATAAGGGATTCCGATCCCTTCACAGGTTTAAAGGTATTCACCTTTCTTCCGAATTGGGTTTAAACACCCCGCCTGGAGCGCAAGTTATTCAGGCATAGTTCAAGGTGGCGGGACCAGTCCATGTAAAAGTGGCTGACAATTTCGTTACTGTTGGCTATATCCTGAATCCTAAAGGTATATGAGGATTGATCACCCTCTCTCGCGAAAGGGTATTTTCATACTCTCTAAGGTTTAAAGGTTTTCACCTTTCTAAGTCTTGGAGTTTATACACTCCCGCCTGTAGCACATGAAAACTTGGGATTTTCCCCAGAATACTTATGGGTTTATCCCCAAAGCATTAAGGATTAATCTCCAGTATATTTTAGGGTTTATCCTATATAACACAAGAATTGTTCAAATAATTATAACTGATGTCTAGAAAATTTCTGAGCATTCCAGGGCATTGAGCACAGGGAACATTCCTACTGAGGAAATTGTGCAAAACTCAAAGGATCAAGCTTGGACCTAGTACACTAAGTGTCTAAGACTGGGGACATCATCGTTGGAAAGATTACAAAAGAATTGAAGCTTGAAGAATAGGGTTACATTATATTTCTGGTATGATCTTTCCTTTATCATGTTTAAATTATTTGAACTATGTTTGACGAAAGCGTGAATGTCCTGGTTAGGATATATTCTCAGAATATATTCTCAGAATGTATTCTCAGAATATATTTTCAGAATATGTTTTCAGAATATGTTTTAGGATATTCGGTTGGAATATTTGGAATATGATGCTTGGGTTAAAAACTAAAATTGTATTCTAGTCAAACAAGTGTTAAACTTAGTAATATAAAAATGAGCTGTCCTATTTTCTTTGGGGACTTCATTTGAAATATTTGAACTTCAAACCCTATTGGACTAAAGTCTTAATGGAATATTGCCGAGTATGCTGCTCGAGATATTTTCATAACATTTGGATAAGGCATTTGAAATGTTGCACTAAGTTTGGAACATTGAAATTTAAACGAAGCAATGCATTGTAAAAAATGCAAAATGGATAACAATAGAAAAAAAGGTGATATTATTAACATACCAAAAGATTGTGCTTTTGGCTTCGTCTCAAAGCGAGACCCATCCACCAGAAGCACGATTAGTTTTCTACCATGTTTACTTAACAATCGAAGGCTTTGTCTTGGAACCCAAGATACCTCCACCTTCAATTGTTAAAAGTGTCCAAAATATACCATACTAACTAATGACCAAGGGCTTCGTCCTGAAACCCAGGACCCATCCACCTTTGGCCATTATATTGTCTTAATGCAGGAAAGTAAATTGTTCAAAAACAGGAAAAGAAAATTGTTTAGGGGTTACAAACCACAACTATCAAACTTAAAGAGTGGGCTCCGGCCTAGGCACGTACATCCATCATTGCCCACTTCGCTGCCTTCAAGGGGCAACACCCTCTTCAACAGCAACATTTTCTCCAGCATCCTTGCCACCATCGCCGCCGGGACTCTTTTCAGCATCAGCCGCTTCCTCCGCTGCCTCGGAAGGCTCTTCACCCACAGGCTTGGCAGGATATTCAACAGGACTTCCCCCGAGGTCTTTCAGTTTTGCCTCCCAAGCACTCACATTCCAGGAAGGGCATTCAAAGCCCAAAGTTTTGGCTTCATAAGCCATCTTTTGCCTGGCTTGTAGGAGGGAGACTACAACTGACCCCTTGAGACCTTCTCGGTAGGTAGTCTTATCCTGCTCGAATTGGAGTTGGGCGGCGTCCAGCTTGGCTTGGGCATCTTCGTTGGCCTTGTTGATAGCAGCTTTGGCTTCTTGGGTCAATGCTTTGAATTTGTCTTCGTAATGTTGTGACTTGGCAGCAGCTATCACCCCCTGATCAGCAATGGTGGTCTCCGCCTTCCTCAGCTTCACTTCCAACATCTTGTTTAGACCACAACTTTCTTCATAAAGGCTCGTCAGACGTTCAAGACCCTACAAGAAAACAGGTATTAACATACAATAACCAGTATATGCTGTAGGATATAGGTTAAGGATATGAACCTGGTTAAGAAAGCCAGTCATGAAGCCGCTGGATTCAAGAAACCCGTGGTTTTCAAAGGGAAAGGTCTCAGATGAGGCTGGAGAGTCAATCTCCTTTCTTTTGCGGGAACTTGAGGCACGTGGCTTGGTAGCAGGAGAGGGCTTAGGAACAACTGCCGGTTTAGGGCCGGATGCTGGTTTGGAAGTAGAGGCAGGTTTGCTGGGTTCTTTTTTCACCTGGACAGGAATGGGGTAACTATCCAGTTCATCGAGATCGAAGACTTCTGGAACTCTGGCTGGTGCTGCTAAACAGGGAAAATATCTAAAACTTTACTCTTGTGTCTTATTTTAATATTAAGAAATGTACAAATTTATGTGATTCTTACCAGACATATCTGATGAAGAGTATTGGCTTGAACTTGGAAGATGCTGTGAAAAGGATCTGTCACAATCAGGCAACTGGTAGATCCTGTTGATTCGTTCTTGAGATTCTTCAGAGGGAGGAGCTAACTCTTTGAAGTTTGCTGCGAAAGAAAGAAATCAGGATATTAGCACAGGATGCATCACCAGGATATGTTTGGGGATATCTAAAAACCCTAAACCCTACCGGAGGTCAACCATTTCACCGGAAGGCTTTTGCCCTCGGGAATGGAATCCCGTCTAACAAAGAAGAATTTTCGTTGCCACCTATCCTCGTTTTTTGAAGCTTTGAGGATGAGGGGATTGCTAGAAGTTGAGAAAAGCAAGAAGCGACTATTGCCATGAGATCGGAGACGGTAAGCAAGTGGAAGGTCTTCGATACAGAGATCGGGAACGTGAAGGGTTTTGATTTGGTTAAGCATAATCAGCACTCTCCATACCATAGGCATTGTCTGGGCAAAACAGAGACCGGTAATTCGAAAGAACTCCATGATGAATTTCGGGAATGGATATCGAAGACCAAGGGAAAAAGGATATGATGAGAAGCAGATCCACTCCTCGGAACACACGTCGGAACGAATGCTCCGGTCGAATGGACGGATAATCGCTGTATCGGAGAAAGCACCGGAGGTTCTTAACGCGTTGATATCTGCGTTGTCGAAGGAGCACACCTCCTTCTCGGGGTTTTTCAGCAGGTTCTGGTTGACAAACGACGAAGTGGACTCGCCGGAGTGAGAGCGTGTTCTGGTGGCCATCGGGAAATTTGAACGAGAAAATGCTAAGAGATAAGAAGAGAAAAGTACATGAGAATTCCAAGAGAGATGATCGTTTATCAATGAGGAAGAGAGAAGATATAGTGGCTAAATAGATAGCCATTGAGTGAAAAACGCGTTGGAAGTTGCACAATGCCACTTCAAGCGTCACTTTGATTTAATTGCCTCGATGCACGAAATAAGTTTTAAAATATATCCGTTGGAATTGGTATACCAACAGATATATTTTGGGGACAATTGTTATGGCCCATTTTCTGAACATATATCCTGACTAATATTCTGATTGTGATTGTTTATTTGTAATCAGGATACCGGATCAGGATATAGGTAACATCCTGATACGATATCCTGGTAGTGACTAATTTAACCATGTGCAGATTAGAAGGTGCAAGTCTCTAACGGTCGAGTGGACTTCATCTCCTCAAGACTCGGGCGTATTTGTTGAAGGAGAGACGTTGAACCCGAAAGACCAGGTCTACAACATTCGGCTAAGGAATATTCGTTGGATCCCGGTTATATAAGATAGTTAGTTACATTCGTTTTACTATAAATAGATGGGGGCGGATCAGATTAAGGAACTCAACTTACACATTTTCGAACACCTTCTCTCTAGCTCACCGCAAACACTACATACAACACTTGTATTCGAATTGCATTGTAACACGTAGTCGATCCGCACCACATCCTGCACTGTATCCTGATATTTGAAGCAATAGAAGAACAAGGCAGCTGCGATTGTCAGCTCCCGAGGTTTTATGCCGGCGATCTAGATCGATCAAGGGCTTTCCTCGTACATCACGTGTCAACCTTTACCTTTTTTGCTCATTGTTTGATTGTGGATACAGTTCGATATCCCGAGCCGTATCCTGAAACTGTTTTCATAACGAATTTGGTTAACACATTTTTCACACGTAATATTAGCACACTACCTCACTTAACTAATTTGATCACTAAATTGCTTCGGTAATTTTTGACCAAAACATACACCGCATTGATTAGAGAGGGTGTTCTCTATGAGGAGCTCTCATTGGAAGAAGCTGTCCAAAAACTGAGAGGTTATGCTTGGAATATGGAAGATCAAGCATCTGATTTCGAGAAGATCCAAGATCCTCAGTTATATAAGGCTTCGAGACCAACGGATAAGGGTAGTAATGGTGGAGTCGGTGCCTTGTATTCGGAGAATGAAGGTTCTGCAAGTGAACACGCCTTTATAAGCAACAATGACAGTTCAAGTGGAACAACCAATTCCAATCAAGGGATGTACTCTTCTAGTGGAGCTCAGAAATCTCAAGGAACAAGCTTGAACATTCCTAAGATAGATGCAAGCTGTTTTAAGTTGATTGAAGAAAACATGAGTCTTTTGGCGTCCTTCATGACAGCCTACGAGAACTTCTGTCTTAGAAAACTCGTTGAACCGTCAAGTCTCGATGAGGACTTTGATCAAATAGATCAAGACGAAATGGAAGAACTTGATCTACAACTCAACATGGCACTCTTAGTCTGTAGAGCGAAGAAGTTTCTGTTGAGAATGGGTAGGAAGTTCATAGGAGGTCAGACAAAGACTCGAATGGGAGTCAACATGTCAAAAGTAAAGTGTTACAACTGTGGTATCTACGGGCATTTCGCACGTGATTGTCGAAAGCCGAAAATGGAAAGATCTGATAGGGAAAACAACTCTCGAGGAAATAATTCAGGACCTCACAACAATGCATCAACTGCTACCTCTAACTCAAGTGCTCGTTCAAGTGGGTCTGAAAATCTTACACCTTCGACAAACAATGCTATGGTGGCTCAACCTCTACAGAGCGTGACGGAGCCTTATGACTGGGGTTGTGCTTTGGAAGACATTTCAGGAGCTATTGTGTCACAAGCATTTATAGCTGAAATTGTGAACGAAGAAGTGTGTGAGGAGATTGTCGAAGAAACTAGCATTGAGGAACTTGCGGTTGTAGCTGAGGTTTTTGGGGAAGAGTTAGACTCGGGGAATGTTGCTGAGAATGAAGATCCCTCAAATGAAGAGTCTATTGAAAAGTCTAACAAAACAGAAGATGGAAAAGAAGGAGAACGCTTTGAATTCAACATCTCCACAGCTGAAATGCAGCAATTTGCGGATGCAGAAGCGAAAATATTGGAAGAAAACTTCATAGAAAACGAGGCTTGTGCATTCATGGCTGGCATTGAGGTAAAATCATCTTCTCTAGATAAGCGATGTGCTAGATGTGTTGAGTTTGTCACCAAGATTGATAGATATGCACTTCATAACACAAACTTAATTGCAGATTTAGAAAAATCCAGAGAACTCATTGTTGTTTTGTCTAATTCGGATAAAGAACACCGAATTAAGATAAAAGCGCTGAAAAATGATATCTCTGAATTTGAGAGACTTGTGGCTCAGGGAAATCTTAAAAATCAGGAATTAAAATCTGAACTTGAAATGAATCAAATTTGTGTTTTGGAAAAGAACAAAATCATTTTGGAAAAAGATAATCTGATTTTAGATTTGCAACGAAAGATTGAAAAGTTTGGGGATTCATCCAAAGTGATGAATTTCTGTATTAACAGCCAACGTCTCAAAGAATCTGAGGAAGAAATGTTCGGCATTGGATACATTAAGGTGCCTCCACCAGTAAACCATAACTATACATCGATGCCAAGCATTGATCCTGAATTGGCAAATTTTGTGCCAAAGACCCCTCTGACGGTTGAACCGCAAAGTGAGTCAGAATCTGAGCCAGATGAAGTTACTGACTCAGATCAGTCGAAGATGAGTGGAGTTTCAAAGAAAAATGAGGTAAATCTTGAAAACATTGAAAATTTGATAAGCAATAAGATTTTGGAAATTTTTAATCAAGTTCAAAATGTGAAGTCAAAAACAAAGTCACGTGGAAAATCTAAAAAGGCTTTGAAAAATACCCCTAAAACTGAGTTTGTTAAAGGGGAGGATTTTGTCAAAGAAGAAGTAAAGATCGAAACAGGTTCCAACTCTCAGTTTGTGAACCAAATTTTGAAAAATTCCACCAATGCCTCATCATCTTCAACCAATCATGAGGAACGTCCAAAGAATGCTGCAAAAATTCGCAAATGCTATAAGTGTCGTGGGAAAGGACACTTAGCAGCAGACTGTCCAGATGACAGGGGTAAATCTCTTGTTGATCCTGATCAAAAGAGACCTTTTTGTTGAAAAACCACAAAATGAAGCAATTAATGTTGAAAAGAAAAATGGTAAAAATCAGAAGGTTGAGAAAAACAAAGTGATTAAACAAGAAGTAAAACCAGTTGTTAAACCAAATGTTAAATCACAACAAAATCAGGATCAGGAGGAAAAACCCGTTGTTATTAACCGTGGGGACAAATCGGAAAGTACATCTCAAAGACATGATACTCGTGAGAAAACCCCTCACAGACGACAAAATCATGTTACTTTCCAAGCACTTGAGAATGACCAACGCTCTGGAGGTTCGAACAACAACTATGTTAGACCTCATGCACAGAACAAATTCATGAATGATCGAAATGCGTCACCCCCCCTGATTTCCAAATCAAAGACCGCATTCGGATAATCATCCACGATCATTCTCAAGACACGATGATGCTCCTAGATTTGGTAGGAATTTTGAGCCACCCAGGAATCAAAATTACAGTTACCAAAACTATGGAAGCCGAGGTTATGGAAACTCTGGTTATACCAACAGATCGTCAACTCCGTATAATCCACGATTTGCGGGGACTCATTCCAACAATTTCCAAAATGGAAATGGTGGACACAGAGGCGATGATGGTTATTTCAAAGAGTTTTCTTATGTTGACGAATCAGGACGACCCAAGACCATCATGGCTTGGGTCCCACACTCTAACTAAATTTTCTTGTTGGGGAGTGTAGGAGCAGCTGAAGAGGGCTATCTATATTTGGTATATCGATAGTGGCTGTTCCAGACACATGACAGGAAATAAAGAGTTATTGAACAACTTTAAACAAATTCGTGGTGGTTATGTGAACTTTGCCGGTGAAAAGGGTGGATACATCACCGGTGAAGGCTCTGTGTCAAATGGAAAAATCACGCTGCATAAAGTGAACTACGTTGAAGAATTGAAGCATAACTTGATGTCGGTTTCTCAAATCTGTGATAACAAATACACGATGTTGTTTACTGATAAAGCTTGCTTCGTCTTGCGTCCGGGATTTGCTGTTCCTGGAGATTGGATCGTTATGAGGGCTCCAAGGGTGAATAACACATATGTCATGGATATGCGCCCGTTGGTTAACTCAATCGTATCTCTGGCATAGGAGAATGGGCCACGTGCATCTGCGAAAAATGAACCACTTAGTGAAAAACAACTTAGTGTTGGGGGTTCCTTTACGTAGTTTCAATATGCACAACAAATGTGAATCATGTGAAAAAGGAAAAATCAAACGAAAGCCTGATAAACCGAAAACAGTTAACTCAATCCAAAAACAACTTGAATTGCTTCACATGGATCTTTTCGGCCCGATCCATGTTGCCAGCATTGGTGGGATGTCTTATTGCTTAGTTGTCACTAACGATTTCTCACGATACTCGTGGGTATTTTTCTTAAAAACAAAGGACCAAACTGCTGGTATTTTAAGAGACTTATTCAAACAACTTGAGAAAAATTATTCACTTCCTATTAAGAAAATCCGAAGTGACAACAGCACTGAGTTTAAAAATCATTATATGGATGAGTTATGGCGGGAAATGGGAATAGTTCATCAGTTCAGCGCTCCATATGTTCCTCAACAGAACGGAGTTGCAGAACGGAAGAATCGTACCCTAATTGAGGCGGCCCGCACTATGCTTTCTGAATCTAAATTGCCAATTTTCTTCTGGGCCGAGGCGGTAAACACTGCATGTTATGTGTTAAATCATGTGCCTACGGTCAAAAGGGAAGATAAAACGTGTTAAGAATTGCTTGAAAACAGGAAACCGAACTTATCTGGTTTTCAGCCTTTTGGGATCAAGTGTGTTATCAAACGCACCAAGGATACTCCTAAAATGGGAGAAGTTGGTGAAGTTGGGTTCTTTTTGGGATATGCCAATGGAACTCCAAACAAACGCGTTTATAACATCAAGAAGCGAACAGTGGAGATCGTGTTTGATATAACTCCTTTGAGTTTCGATCTTCCTCCGTCCGAATTCGGTCCCAAAAGTGGTTATGATTATGATAAATTATTTGATTCGTTTGATCTTCCTGATGTTTCAGAAAAAGATTCGGAGGTTGTATACACACATCTTGTGAACAAAGATGAAGTGGATGCGAGCTGGAGAGCAAGTATTCCTACTAATGTGTCTTCGAATGTTCCAGTCGTTGATTCTTCGATCATAAATGAAGTTGTTGCTGAGCAGATCCCCAATGCAGCTGCTCAAACTACAAGTGGAGATCTATACGTTGACTTTTCAGCATATCCAAATGTTAATGCGTCTTCTGGTAATGATCAAGCTTCTAGTAGTAATGCAAATGCTGAGGGAGAGATTCAATCGAATTTGGGAAACAATCTTCAAGCTCCGGCAATCCCAGTTCCAAGAACAAATATTCATCATTTTGTTGATAATATTATTGGGAATCCAGATGCGGGAGTGCAAAAGCGAAGGAGTATTTCAGAGATGCAATGTCTGTTCTCTGCTATCAAGAAAGAAGAAATCTACAATCTTAGCCTGCATGAATGTTTTATCTCTCGGATAGAGCCGAAGAACTATCAAATGGCTCTGATGGATAATTCTTGGTGTGAGGCGATGCAAGAAGAGTTAGCTCAGTTCGACTAGTGAAAGGTGTGGAATTTGGTCGATCTTCCAAAGGGCCAACATGCAATCAACACGAAATGGGTTTTCAAGTGCAAAAAAGACGATAAGGGTGTCGTTGTCAGAAACAAAGCACGGTTGGTTGTTCAAGGCTTCAATCAGGAGGAAGGGATTGATTATATCGAAGTTTATGCACCGGTGGCAAGACTGGAAGCTATTCGTTTGTTTCTAGCCTTTGCTGCACACATGTGTTTCAAAGTCTATCAGTTGGATGTGAAAAGCGCGTTCCTTTACGGGAAATTGCATGAAACTATGTATGTATCCCAACCACCGGGTTTCGAAGCTCCAGGGTTCGACAACAAAGTCTATCTGTTGGACAAGGCTCTCTACGGTCTCCATCAGGCTCCTCGAGCATGGTACGAGACGTTGTCAAAGCATCTATTGGAGCATGGGTTCTCGCGTGGTGCGATTGACTCCACACTGTTCATTTTGAAGAAAGGGGGAGATTTTCTGATCGTGCAAATTTACGTTGATGACATAATTTTTGGTTCTTCAAATGAAGAATTGTGTCGTGAGTTCGAAGCGGTGATGAAGTCAAAATTTGAAATGAGCGTGATGGGCGAGTTATCCTTCTTTTTAGGTCTTCAAGTGAGTCAAGGAAAAACCGGGACGTACGTGCATCAGACAAAGTATGTCCACGAGATTCTTAAAAGATTTGGATTGGAAGATAGCTTACCCTATGACACGCCTCTCCCGACAAATCTCAAGCTTTCACCCGATAAGGAGAAAGATCCTGAAGTGGACCCGACTCTATATCGAGCAATGATAGGTTCACTAATGTATCTTACTACTTCACGACCAGATATTATGTTCTCTGTTTGTTTGTGTGCTAGGTTCCAATCAACTCCGAAGGAGTCTCACTTGAAAGCAGTCAAGCGTATCTTCAGATATCTGAAAGGGACGCCTAAGCTTGGATTGTGGTATCCAGCTGAAGGTGGTCTGGATTTGATGGCGTATGCTGACGCAGACTTCAGAGGGTGCCCGATGAACAGAAAGTCAACCTCTGGCGGCGCACAACTTCTTGGGAATCGTCTTGTCTCTTGGCAATGAAAAAAGCAGGTTTCCATTTCTCTATCAACGTGCGAGGCCGAGTACATTGCTGCTTCAAGCTGTTGTGCTCAGGTTTTGTGGATTCAGCAGCAAATGAGGGACTACGGTTTGAATTTTACTCGAACTCCTATCCTTGTCGATAACAACTCTGCCATTTCCATAACAAACAATCCAGTTAATCACTCACGTACTAAGCACATAGATGTTAGGCATCATTTTATTCGCGACTGTGCTGAGAAGGGTTTAATAGAAGTGGTTAGGGTAGACACCTTAGATAATCTTGCCGACCTGTTTACAAAAACATTCGATCGGGCTAGATTTGAAAATCTGGTCCGAATGATTGGCATGATCAACCCAGAGTAAAATGCTTTCTAAACTCGCATAGAAACCTTATTTTATCTTTTCTGTACAGTTCTTACCGCTTTCGGAAAATTGAAAAACTCCAAAAATATTTTACTTAGTTGTAGGATAAATTTCAGAAAAATACAAAAACATATGAAAAATTTAAAATGAAGTCGTGTTGAGATATAAGGGAAATGATTGTACATCAGTTAGTCGTATCTGGTGCAGGACTATGGTTATATATATCAAATTAACCGTTAACTGTGACAACTTCATTATACGTTGCTTCGGTAAGTTTTACGCGTCAATAAGAACCTGTCTTTGGTATATAAACATAATGAACTGCGTAACTTGTGTGGCACATCTCTCGGATATATGGTCTTGGTACCGTAATTTCATTTGATTGATTGCCGAGGTTCTGAGATACGTGGTCTTTATGCTTTTTATCATCTGGGTATTATGGTTGTTTCTTTTACCGAAAATAACGGGGATGCAAGTCTAGATCTTCCATGATACCATACATACGTGTAAATATCCTTAATACATGATGCATTCGACCCCAATAAGTGATAAACAATCACATGTCCCACAAAATTATGCGGGAGTCAAGTTCGTCTCTTTGTCTGTACGATGGTACTAACCTGTTCACGGACTTGCTCCCGTGCCCTCATGCATCTGAAATTCAAGTTCCTCCTCAATAAGTGATACTATCACAAAGGGCTTGTTTTCAATTCCAAATAAGTGAGTATCTCACATCAGCTTATACGTTAAAAACAAATGATAAATGGTATACTCACCAGTAAGATAATCTCTCGTGCATACCTTGATACGGGAGTATATTCTGAGGTGGGTAAACATAGTTATTGTCAGCTATTAATACACTTAATATCATATCTCGAAAACAGTGTTCGAAAGCGTGCTAAAACTTAAGTGGACCACAATACCGTTGAACGTCTTGAACTGTCAATACCATTCTAAAAGATTCAATTTAACTGCTATGGTTCCTATGTCGGATACTGACAGTAAAACCGATATGATTCCTTTGCTCCGACTTCACAAAAAGATATTTAATGTAAATACGTTCGTAGGTTTAATCTCCATTTCAGTCAAAAATTGAAAAACCTCAAAAAGATTTTGCTCTATTGTTTCTATGTGCGAGTTATCCTTCTTAAGAATACTCTAGGGTTGTGAAAATTATTTAATAAGATATTAAATATCAAGTTCGGTAAGTTAAAATAAGTTTTTCTCATGAAAAATCGGTCGTGTTAGATTCATCTAAGTGTGTGTGTGTGAAATTTCATCAGGTTAAGGAAGTCGATAAAATTTGTTCCAAGCAGTGATATTTTTCCATCTCGAGAGATTCTTGTGTCTGAAGTGAAAGATTTGTTCTTTGAAAGCTTCAAATTTTTATGTCAAGTTGTCAAGTTGAAACAAGTTTAGGGGTTCAGTGCAAAATTAAACGAATCTTGGTCCGATGTTTGTTCGTTTATTATTTATCCGGTCCAGCTTTTAATAAATAAAACAAAAATAAAATAAAATAAAAAATAAATAGATGATTTTATCCGGTCCGGGCATTAAACGAAAATGTGGTCCGATCTTTTTATTTTTTTTTGTTTGGTCCGCCCTTTTAAATCTAACCCACGGTAACCGACCTTTTATCCCCCCTCCTGTCCGATTTTTAGCTTCCCTCACACTCATTTGTTTCTTGTTCAATACAAAATCCTCAGAGAGTTTCTTTCTTCCAAACCGAGTTCGCACCTCCCTTCTCACCTCCATACTTCTTCCTTCTTCTTGCAAGTTCTTGTTTGTTTTGTGATTAAAACCCTAAGTCTTCTTCAAGGTATGTAATCTCTAATCTTTACATCTTCATTGTCTCAAACTTGGTAAGATTTTTTTTTTATTTCTAGGGCTTGGATTTGAACTTAGTGTTCATGTTTCTTGTTAAATTCATGCTTGAATCTTTTTGCTTTCTTACTAATTGATGATATTATTTGATGTTATTGAGCTTCTTGAAGTTAGGGTTTTGTAAGAAAAATTGGGGGTTTTGTGTTTGGCTTTAAGAACTTGGTGTTCTTGAGGTTGGGGTTTTGAATATTGAAGAATAATGATTGTTTGAGTTAATTTTAAGCCTCGATTAGTAGAAATTTTGTGAAAATGTGTTTGAGTATGCTTGATTAGGTAACAATTTGTTTGTTTGAAAGAAGTTTTAGTAAAGTTTTTGGTTGGTGTTTTGGCGCGAAACTTGGTTGTTCTTATGGAGAAGATGATTAGTTATTTGAAAATTTCACCTTTTTGATCCATCATGAAAGAAGTATTCTTGTTTGTTGTGTTAAAATCTTTGAGATTCAACATTTTTTCTCTTCCGTAAGTTCGGAGAGATCAAAGCCTTGATTCCATGATAAGATTTTAACTCGTATTCCGAGTTTTTGTCAAAAGATCTTCACTTCCGAGTTTTGGTAAAGAATTTTCTGTTCCGAGTCTGTTTAAGATGGTCTACGAGTCTCCGAGATTTGTTCAAACAGTTTTTCAGCTCCGAGGTTTTGTTAAAAGTTTAAAGATTTAAGTCTGAGTTTCCAGTTGTTCCGAATTTTAACAAAAGGATGGTTCCGAGTTTTGTTCATGGTTTCTGTATTCCGGTTTTGGTAAAATCTTTTTCCAATTCCGAGTTTTAGGAAGGCAAAGTTTGTTCCGAGTTTTAAACAGTAAGACAAACTGTTCAATTTGATTCCGAGGTTTAACTTTCTCAAGTCCGAGTTTTTTAAAAAAAATCAACAAAATTGGTGTTTGTTTCCGAGCTTTATGAATAGTTTCAATTGTCCGAGCTTTATTGTGTTGATTCAACTGGTTCAGCGGTTTTTTTAATTGGTAAAAGTTTAGTCCGAGTATTGAAGTCTGATGTTTCCGAGTTGTGATGATGTTTCCGAGGTTTATCAATGTTTCCAAGTCTCTGTTTCCAAGGTTCATCCTGAGTTTCCAAGTCCGAGTTTTGTATAGGTCAAAAACTTGTCTCCGAGTTTTGAAACTTGAGTCAACTGTGTGATTTTTCAAGTCCGAGTGATTTTTCAAGTTGAGTCAACTGTGTGATTTTGAAACTTGAGTCAAATGTGTGATAACGTTCCGAGTTTTTCTGTGTGCAAATGGTCTGAGTTTTACAGTTCTTTTTTTGTGTTTCCGAGTTTTAAATAGGTAGTGTTTCTGAGTGTTTATACAGAGGTTCCGATTTTTAAACAGTCAAGACAGTCTATTCAACCTGTTCCGATCTTTAACAGTCCCGAGTTTCATTGGTTTACAGTCCGATTTTTTTTACTGTTTAGTGATTTTATCACAGTCTAAGTTTAAAGTCAGATCTTTAGATGTGTTTTCACAGGATTGACTGCTCATGATTCATTTTTTTTTTTGTTTAACTGTGTGACAGTAATTTTGCCAGAAATTGAATATTGAAGTTTACTATGTGTAAACTGCATACTGTTATTTTCTACCTGTTCTGCACTTATATCTGATGCATGTGTTTCGTTTTTTTGGTTCGTTTTCCAACAGAGATGGTAGAACAACCTCGTCCTGTTCGCGGGTTTCATCGTAATCACAATCAAATTGCGTTGCTAAACGAAGACGTTCGTGGTGGAGCCGAATATTCTGATATCATACGTTTTCTTCAACGTTCAAGAATTGGTTTCGCGATTTCAGAAAATATTCACCAAGTGCAAGCGTATATTGAGGATTTTTGGCGTACGGCTCAGATTGTTGATGATTCTATCGAAGCTACTATTTCTCGAAGCCCTATTGTTATCACGGAGGCAGTTATTCGTGCGGCTTTGCGTTTTGGTGAATTAGATCATGGAAACACATGCTATGTGCGGCAAATCCGTGAACGTGGGGCTAGACCCTTCGGCTACGTTGGCTCTTTTACCAGAAAGGAGATCTACAAGGGATTGATTATTGGGCAGTGGAGATACTTCTTTCATGTGTTGATGCAGTGTCTGTCTGCACGAAAATCGGGAACTGATACGATGGGTCATGATCTTCTTTCTGCGATGATTGGATTAACTTACAACCAGCCGTACAATTTCTCACTGATGATTCTCCAAGCTTTCAAACACCAGATTGGTCTGAAGGCAAATGATAAGCGACTGATGATTTTGTATCCTCGCTTTCTTTCACTTATTATTCGACACCTATTGCCAAATCTTTCGTTCGATGGAACTCTACCTGCCTACGCTCAAGCAGCCATGCCTATTCGTATTTTCACTGATTGTGCAAGGGTTAACGAGTCCAAAAGGACTGATGCTCGTCCTGCTACGACTCCCTTGTGTGGTGCTATTCTTCAAGGGAACTACAATCCAGAACATGATCCGAATTGGTTAAACATTAGAAGTGGTGTTGATCAAATCTTTGTTGGAGGTATGCAAGCAGTTGTTGATGATGCTCACGAGCCCGTGGTTGTTCAACCTCAGGTTGATCTTCAACAACCACCGGTTAATCCTCCGGAACCTGAACCCATTCAAGAACCAGTGGTTGCTGAACCAGTTGTTGTTGCTTCTATTCAAAAACTGTGACTGTTCAAGCTCCAGTTTCTACGTCTTCGGCAACAGGAGTTGCTGTAGAAACTGATGAAGTGATTTTAGATCTTGATGCAGCTCTAGATGCGGGTCCGTCCTCCCGTACAGTTGACAAAGGGAAGCGTCCTATGGAAGAAGTTTATGTGGATGAATCCGTAAATGATATGCCATCTGAAAAGCAATACCTTCTGTTAGTAATGAAGTAACTTCAAAGTCGTATTTCACCCTCTGAAAGAGAAAAGCTTGAGTTATTTCGAGCCGAAGGTTGCTTCTTTCGGTCCTTCTTCCGACTGGAGTATACGCTTAGCTAGTTGGAATGACAGAGCGAATGATTTAGATTCAATTGTGTTTAGCTCGTCCTCTTCTGATGATGATGAGGAGGACCGTCGTCGTCCTGATACTGATACTGTCTGCGTGCCAGTTCCTCTCAAGACATATAAGAGACGACGTATTACAGTTTCAGATCTTCAGTCTTCGAGTCCGATAGTTGCTTCGGTCACGGTTACATCCAGCTCTGCTCCATCAGACTCCAGAGGTCTTCTAAATATGGAGTTATCTGTAGCTCTCCCGTCACTGTCTTCCTCACTTCCATTCTCTTCCTTTGTGGAAGCTACCAGTATGGTTACTTCTCTTCAACCAGTATCGCCAATGATGTCTTCTTCGATTCCTCCGGTGCCACTATTTGGGTCGTTATCTTCTCAAATGGGTACGGGTAATGTGTTTGCCTTATCAGGAAGTTCTTCTTTGCCATCGCACTCTAGTGCTTTCACCGATTTGCAAGCGCCAGAGACACGACAAGCACGTCCGAAGGTTGCTTTCAGTCCGAGTCTGCCAGTGCGATCAAAGAAAGGATCTCTGCGTCCTCCAATTCCACCATCTTCAGGTCCTAGGCCATCCAGTGCACAGCCGTCGACTCAAGACCTCCTGCTCCTAGATCTTCTACAGTTTCTGCTTCGAGACCATCAAGTTCAGGTCAAGAGCAGAATTTTCAGGAATTCGTTCGTGGCAAATTTCAGGATGCAGCCAAGGTTATGGTACAACACAAGAATCAGATCTCTAGGCAGCAGAAAGAAATTGCTTTCTTGAAGAAAAGGGATGCAGTTCGAGACCAGCAGATGACACAGCTTTTTCGTCTAACCAAAGATCAGAGTGTTCAGTTGGGTAAGTTCATAACACAAGATGCATCGACGTCTGCCCGACAACAGATTTTGGTTAGTACTACGGATCAGCTTCTCGGGATTGTGACAGATCTCGTTTCACTCCTTGCTGCTCAGGGGGAGATTTCGGCTTCGGATTTTCAGGTTCAGGCTAAATGTAAGATGGATGAACTAAAGAAAATCAGAGACGATCTTGACAAGGACAAGCATCCCAACGCAGCGAAGCAGGGGGGCAGTCAAGGAGCGCACGTAGATACTGATATAGGTGCCCTATCTGATTCTGATCCTGCTGCGATTTGGTTTTAGGAGCTGGTGAAGTGGTTATGGAAATATTTGAAGATTGGTGAACGGATGACGAACTAGCTGGTAAGTTCAATTTCATTGAGACTGCGGAAAGGAAGAGGATTGAGTACGAGTCCTTACCGGTCAACAGTGATGTTATCAGAGGCTTTGTGTTTGGCTGTGAAATGCACGAAGAAATCTTTAATCCTATTCAAATTCCCGAGGAAGTTAGCTTGGCAGCTCACAAATGGTTTAGAGATCTTCCAGATGAAACTCAAAGGAAGAGGTATCTATCCACAAAAGGTGAGTATTCAGGTCAGATTCGAAGTTGGGATTTCGATGAGCAGCACGACCTGGTAATGATCAAAAGGACCGATGGGGTACAGTATTTCAGGCCAAGGGCCAAGTTCCTTCAGACTCTTCCAGCTCGTGATCTCCATCACATTGCTCAGCTCGATCTCAACAACCATACAAATGTTGCTAGTATCAGAGGATTGATTCCTCATCTCGTTGCTGAGAGTCGAGAAAGTAAATGGAAGATGTTCAAGCCAGCAGTTGGTCGAGGAGTTAAGTACTTAAACAAGTTCACTGGTAAAGAAGAATGGAAGATGGTCCATCCTCCAGCGAGATGCCTCCGTAAAATTCCTATGCGTAAGTTTGATCTCGATAAATTTGACAACATAGGTTATTGGTATCTCAATGGCAAGACTGGGGAAGCTGTGATTACAGAAAAGATAGTGATGGTTGAGATTGCTAAAATAATGGATCCGATTTGGCTTGTCAATCTAAGGGAAGCGCATCTGAAGAAGCTTCGTCGCCTGCCTCTAAAATACCTTGAAGAAGATCGTGTGCTAGCTGATCAGTTCATCAAGGTGGTTCAGTTCTGTGTGAAGAACAAGGTCTGGGCAGGAAGCAACTACTCAAGGAAAGGATGAAGATCTCGAGACCAATGAAGACCATGCACTGATCAAGGGGGAGTTTGTTAATGCACTTTAGGTGATAAGTGCATGCCTCCCATTTTATAGGGTCTTTATTGTACATATATTGAAACTTAGTCCTAGCTTTATCCTTGGACATTTTGTCCAAGTTTTAGGCTAGACTTTTGTCTGAGTTTTGTTTAGGACAAAAGTCAGAGTTTTGCTTTGTGTAGTTTGTTTGTCCGGGCTTTCTAGTTTGTCTTGAAAGTCCGGGGTATGCCTTATATTTATACCTTTATGTGGAATAGACAAGGCGGCGACTCTTTGTGAAATTCTGTGCACCTTTCTAACCCTAATCATTGTGTGTGTGTTTTGTCTGGCGGCTACTGTGTGTGACGTCATTCATCTTCCTTATCAAGAATACTCTATGTATTCTTGATTTCTCTCACAAATCTTTGCATTCTAGTGTTTCATCTACAGTGGTTGATCATCAAGTGGATTCCGCACACCTGTTGGTTGCTTTAGCTGAGTGAGATCTTGGATTAGGAGGCCTTACAAGAGGGTTGTGACTTTGGAAGCATTTCGAGGTTTTACCATTGTTGAACTGCTATGGGTGTTTTATGGTCTATGACATGTTAATTAAATGATTATTACTTTGGTTGCATAAATAGATGACGCCGGAGCAATATACAAGCGAATAGATCATTCACCGAGGAACGGGTGTACCTAGGAATATATAATCAAGATCTCCTTTCAGTGATTTTGTGACTTCGATGTGCTTCTCCAAACTTATATTATGCTTTTTGGTTTTCATAGGTTTTCAGTGATTTGGATCAATTTGGGTTATTAATTTTGGGATTTTTAATCATGGATTTTCATTACGATCGACATGCGATTTCGTTTCAATCGAGTGGTGCAGACAGCACATCTCAGATGATTCTGATGGCCACTTCAACGACAACAAGTACGAGGTTTTGGGGGAATCCTATGATGGGAAACAATCATTCTTGTGGGTCTGTTCTAGGTGATTCTGTTTCAGGGTTGAAGGATGATGCAGGTTTGGCTGTTGAGTGGTCTGTTGATGAACAACGTAAGTTGGAAGAAGGATTATCCAAGTAAGTATTTTGTTCCAATTTTGTATGTCATGTTGTTACCTTAATATATGCTAATTGAGTAGATTATATTTAATCTTCTATTTGATTAACCTAATGCAACTTTCAGTTTCTACACATAGAATATGTGTAATTAGTGTTGCAGTTTCTTTCTAATGAGCATTTTTTTATATGAAAAAGTGTGTAATAAGATCTTGTAAAATGTATGTAGATTTGCTGATGAACCCAGTATTATGAGGTATATCAAAATTGCTACCACAATGCGTGATAAAACTATTCGTGATGTTGCACTAAGGTGTAAGTGGATGGCGGTGAGTTATTACATGTTTTCATCGTATCGTGTATTCGTGTTGCCTTTTATCAATTGACTACTTATGATAACATTAGTTAATGTTCATTATCGGCATATGCTCATTATTACACTATTATAAATAGCTTATTATAGTTATACTTTAATGGGCGGTCACAGAGGTTGCATTTTCGACCCGTTTACTTATGAATGGGTTGATTTAAGTTACATTTTCTTCTCTAACAGTCAAATTTGTAAAATAAAAGACGGCTAAAAAGGAAATGGGTCAAACAGGTCGAAAGTCTCACGCCCTCATGGCCTACATACACTTTATATTCTATATGCTATGGCGTTTGATAACTAAACAAAAAGAAAGTGTTTATATATCTTAATCAATTAACTATAATCGTGTCTAGAGAATGTGTATGTCTTAAATGGAAGAAAGAGATCACACAATCACCTAAAAGTTTTAGGTCATTGTATGTTCTCTTTCTTACATATAACACATACACGTTTTCTCGACGCAATAAGAGTTTACTGATTAAGATAAATAAATACATACATTTCTTTTCTAACTATTGGGCCATAAGATGGTGCAATAATCCATCATGTGTAATATGGCCCATAAGATAATGGTTTATGGGTTGAAATGATGGGTGCCACTGAAAAACAATGCATGAGTTTAAACGGGTCCAACTGGGTCAATCAAGTTGTTGGATAAGAATATGGCTCAAGTGGTGGGGCTTGGTGGTGATCTCCTTCTTCATAGAAATATAGAATCACATTTTTTTTTTCATTTTTGATAGTAAATAATGGTTTTTAATTATCACATTTAATATATTGGTTATATGCATTAAAGACAGACTTTGACCTTTAACCTGTATGACCCGTTCGACATTAAAGACAGACTTTGACCTTTAACATGTATGACCCGTTCGGCATTATTTCCAAAATCTACCTTCAGAAGTCATACGACCTCCTAAAAAAGTGTTAAAGGGTCAATTAATCTTGTTGACCCACCCGTAATTAATATCCAAAATGTGATTAACTTCATGAAGCACCCGAATTATGAATCTTTCTTCCATATAATTACGTTTATTTGGTAAAAATATTAGTATTCTGATTGTCGTGTGTTTTCAGGATAATTTGGTAGAATCATCCTCAAAACAAAGTATATCATCAGTTCCAACACTTAATGTGGCTCCGTTTCCTGTTACCATGAGTAATCGAACTCAGATTGATGGCATGACTTTTGAAGGTAATTATCTGAACTGTTACATGATTAAATAAAAGGGATTTAGAGATAATTTAGTAACATCAAGCTTACATGAAGATTAAATATCAAAATTGCATACTTTTATAGAAAAAAGGGGCTCTTTTTCTTTTTTATTTACTCTAATAATTGTGTGGATTGTTGATATGCACAAAATGTAACATATAAATTATATCAATTATGGCATAAAACTAACCCTTTTTTAGTACTAATGTTGGAAAAAGTATGCTTTTGTCTTCCTTTTGTATTTTCAGGATTAAATGAGCTCAAATTAACAAAAGAAGCAAAAAGACAGCAAAATCTAACATAAATACAAGAAAAGGAGCAAAAGTGGAATGCCCGACCCCTCAACAGCATCTTCCCAAGCAAAACCAAGAAAACAGAAGACTGAACACGCCCCGTGCTCAGCGAGCACGGGGCCGTGCCCAAGTAGCAGCAGAAAAGACAAACCTTTAGAAGCTTCTACTGCCCACCACGGGGCCGTGCCCAGCGGACACGGGGGCGTGGTCAGCTTCCTGCAGGCACATTTATTGTAATTACGAAATACAATTAATGAAGAGAGAGACAAGGATGGACACGAGGCCGTGCCCAGCGGGCACGGGGCCGTGCCCGAGCTTCTGTTCAGCCTATAAATAGGAGCGTTTGGAGCCTATTTCAACTCATCCCTTGGCACACCACCTCTCTCACACTTCACCCACCACCCACCACCACCATAACACCATCATCCACCACCATCATCCATTGTCCATCATAGAGTGTTTGAGTCGTATCGGGATCCAAGATTGATCGTAAGAGTTCTTGACAATCAAAGGCCATGTTTGCCTAAGTCTCTTACATCACTTGGTGAAGACAAGTGTTTAGTGTAATACTTTTTATTTTTAATCTTTTGCACTTTTTAATTGGTTTTGTATTAATGACTTTAATTACTAGTTTCTTATGTTGAAGGTGATTCTTCCTTATCGTTTGTCCGTGGTGTCTTGGCATTATTTTACTGTCTATATAAAATAAAAGATTTTCACCATTCATATCTCCACGGTCTATATGGAGGTATGTTGGCTACCTGGTCGGGGGTTAAGGGAACGGTTTGGTAAGAGTCTTGCCATTGTTCAGTTTATAGATCCTGCAAAGGACCTGGGTCAAATTTAGTAGGACCTCCTTCAATACCTAAAGGTATTGGATGGCGGGGGTCCAAACTCTTTGACCCCCTCATAAGTTAAACTACTATTAAAACTTTAACCCAGCTACTTAGGACTGTATCCCTGGTGACTCAGACTACTTAGCTGAGGGTAACGTCGCCTTCAAAAGAGGGGCCTACCACATTATGCATTAATAACTTAATTAATTATCTTTCAATAATCCGATCCTTTAGGATTGTATCCTTGCTGACTCAAACTACTGGGTTGGGTAACGTCGCCTTGAAAAGAGGGGCCTACTACAATAACTAAGATAATCTCTTAAACAAGTGCAAAAGTGCGAAAATAATCAAAGGTTACACTAACACACGAGTCGGATCCAAGTGATTCATCTTGTCTATCTGTTTTTATTTATTTTATTTTCAGCATTTTAGTTAGATTTATTTTCTTAGTTTAAAAATCTTTTTCTAACAATTTGATTTGATTAGACGTTGAGGATAAACCGGTACTAAAAGCTCTTGTGTCCTTGGACGACCTCGGTATCTTACCAACACTATACTACGTCCACGATGGGTGCACTTGCCCATATGTGTGTTTAGTGTTAGTAAATATCGTGTTTTATAAATTTAAAACTTGGTTAAAAAAGTGTAAAAGGGCTTAAAATACATACCTAAAATATATTACACCTAACGCACATCAATTGTTCTACTGATTGATGCAGCATTAAGTGGTTCAATAAGGCACTTACTCGAACAAAACAACCAACTTCTTGGTCAGATCTCAGCTAATATCTCTCTAATGAAAGTAAGTGACATTTCTGAATGAGTAAAATGCCATTTTCGTCCCCAAGAGTCTTTACTTGACCATCAAGCCAGGGCCCGGATCATGCAGGTGTTTATATGCATAATTAATTGATCTTATTAGTTCATGTTTGTTGAAACCACTGTTGGGTTAAAACAATGTTTTCTGGAGAAAATAGTAGTTGAAACCACTGTTGGGTTAAAACTGTGGTTGGAAACCATTGTTGGGTTAAAAACTGTGGTTTGAAACAACTGTTGGGTAAAACAGTGTTTTATGAAGAATACAGTGGTTGAAACCACTGTTGGGTTAAAACTGTGGTTTGAAACCACTGTTGGGTTAAAACTGTGGTTTGAAACCACTGTTGGGTAAAATAGTGTTTTATGAAGAAAGTAGTGGTTGAAACCACTGTTGGGTTAAAACAGTGTTTTGTGGAGAAAACAGTGGTTGAAACCAATGTTGGGTTAAACCTGTGGGTTGACACATTTAAAACTGTGGGTTAAAACAATTTGTTTGATTGTATGGTTAATTATGAAACTGTTATCAGTGTTCTGTTATGGATGTGTATTTGTTTTTAGTATGATATGTAATTTGATGATTTGATCTGATTGTATAAAATTAGATAAGAGCAATATGGAGATCTCAGATGATGAAAATGATGGTAGTTTACCATCAGATTTTGATATGAATGAATCCGTTCATGAAGGTACCTCTTGATTTTACTCTATATTGATCTTGGTCAAATTGTGCACGAATGGGTTAAAACAATTTGTTTGATCGTATGGTTAACTATGAAACTGTCATCAGGAAAATATTATTATGACAAATATTGATAATACTGTTTGGTTTGATTTGGTTTAAACTGTGGGTTAAAATATGAGATCATTTAATCATCTGAATTGGAGTCTTATTTTTTCTGTATTATCTCATTTGCAGTTAGATTATGATAGAGCTGCATATGCCCGAAACAAGAAGGTAGATAAGGTGGCACAGAAGTTTGGAGCTGAATATGAGGACGTATTAAATGGCAGTCTTGGTTTCGGTATGCTGTTGGTTAAAACAATTTGTTTGATCGTATGATAAAGAAGCTTCAATTGAAACCTTTATGGATAATTTCGTCATTCCGTATCAAAGCTAAGCGAGATCCTACCGTACTTCCTAAAGGCAAGTGTCAGGCGAAGTAAGTCTTCAAATACATTCTAAGTTTTTCATTTGTTTTCTAAGAAGATCCCATTTAGGTAGAATTGTTACTATTAGAAAAATCTGATGACGTAATTAAGCCTATTATATCAATTTAATTATAGCAAATTATTGTTAAATGTTCTGTTTATGCTTCATAGTTCTGTGCACCACATGCTTATTGATACACATTGGCTAAGGGTCATTTGTAGAGTCAATAGACTTTGATTTCATGGTTTAACTAAGTTGTTATATTGATTAATATGTTATGTAAATATGATGATGATAAAAAGATTTGAACTTTTGGTCACAGGTGCAAACAAAAACTCTAATTATAGCAAAATACGATGAGCCGATAGGAAAAAGAATCTTACAAGTTATATCGCGTCATCGGATATGCAAGCTGGTGATGGGAATTACATTCTCAAAATCATCTTCAATCTATCTCTGTATGTTCTTGATTTGTGTTCTTGAATGAGACCGAGCCTGAGCTCGGGCCTAAAAATATATATTTAGTAAATGTTCGTGAGCTTCACTTATTAAGCTCGATCAGGCTCGCTAGTTTAAACAAACTAAAAAAATGTATAATCATTCGTCATTTATGGTTCTTAATTGGATTTCAAGTAAGATACTTTATCGACAGTAGATTATATGTGTTTTTTTTATCGTCAACATTATTTTGACCTTCAAACTCAACTCCACACATAGAACTAACCTGTGAATCATTAGATACCTACCATAAAGTTGTGGCTGCCGTATGTGACGACACAACTGCTAATATAAAAATTAAGGATGATGATGAAGAACTGGTATGATTTCTATATCGTTTAACAAAGTGGTGGTCGTATTCTACCTATATCATTCCGAAAGTTTTTTATTTATGTCGTTTTAAAACCTTTTTGTTGACATGGCAAATTTTTATTCGACAACCCAAAGCTCTGTTTGAGAAAAGCTCTGTTTTTACAAAACCCTTTAAAAAAGAAAGATAAGGTCTGTTTCTCAAAATGTCTGATAGAAACCTCTGTTGGGCTCAACAGACGTTTGAATAACTCAATCAGTGGTTTGAACAACAGCTGGATGGAAACCCATGTTAGGTTGAATAGAGTTTTGAAGAGTAAAACAGTGCTAAAATATGAGAAGACAGTGGATCTGGTTGACTTCTAGAGTCAAACAATGGTTTTGAGAAACAGTGGTTCTTTTGTCTTAAGCAGTGTTTTAAATACACTTAAACAAACATTTGAACCAAAGAAACAGATGTTATGCTCCTCTTAACAGAGTTTTTGTTAACAATTGTGATATGATTTATCACGGTTTTTTGTACATATATTTTACGAAAAAAAATACAAAGAAGCTAAAAATTTTACAAAAATCTCGCTATTTACCGCTATTTGTCGCTACTAGCTATATGGCGACACATGAGCACTACGCTACGCTATTCGCTATAGCGGGCGCTATGCTCGCTATTAATAAATATGCCTCATAATACTCGAAGATCAGAAGCACCCTCTGTCAAGAACACCAAACCCTCTTCAACTATAGATACATCTGATCAACATGTATTACAAGTACCAAAACTCCAAGTTGTCATCCAATTCACAATAACAAACAAAAAGGTTAACATTCGTTGTCATCCTATTGGACAATGACTTTGAATGTCAATATATATCAAATCCCCGACGATCTAAATGAACCGATAATTACTTACTAATTAATATAATAAAACGTTACTAAAACTACCCGTGTTTTACACGAGTCCGACTACTAGTTTGAATATAAACAATATATAAACAAGATTTAGGTCACTAGGCACCAAGTAATAGTCTTCTAAAAATGTAATATGTGTATATCAAAAACAACAAAACTAAAAATGTAATATGTTTATATCAAAAATAACAAAAGCACTATATACATGTCAACGGAAGTGTATAATTTAAGATACATACGCCGTCCGATTATATCCCATTCAAAAATATGAAACACAAATACATATTATATATAATAGATTAACCAAAAGCGAGACAATATTTTATTTAGATAATTGCATAAATATACATCAAGCTCTTATTACTCTTGCACTTATATTACATAACTCCCTTATGTCGTTTATTCTTCAAGTTCAAGTTAACAACTCGAAGATCAGAAGCACCCTCTGTCAAGAACATCAAACCCTCTTCAATACATCTGATCAACATGTATTACAAGTACCAAAACTCCAAGTTGTCATCCAATTCACAATAACAAACAAAAAGGTTAACATTCGTTGTCATCCTACTGGACAATAACTTTGAATGTCAATATATATCAAATCCCCGACAATCTAAATGAACCGATAATTACTTACTAATTAATATAATAAAACGTTACTAAAACTGCCCGTGTTTTACACGGGTCCAACTACTAGTTTGAATATAAACAAGATTTAGGTCACTAGACACCAAGTAATAGTCTTCTAAAAATGTAATATGTGTATATAAAAACAACAAAACTAAAAATGTAATATGTTTATATCAAAAATAACAAAAGCACTATATACATGTCAACGAAAGTGTATAATTTAAGATACATACGCTGTCCGATTATATCCCATTTAAAAATATGAAACACAAATACATATTATATATAATAGATTAACCAAAAGCGAGACAATATTTTATTTAGATAATTGCAAAAATATACATCAAGCTCTTATTACTCTTGCACTTATATTACATAACTCCCTTATGTCGTTTATTCTTCAAGTTCAAGTTAACAACGACTCTCAACACACAAACACTTGACTTAAGCTGAAGCCCTGATCCCTTGGCCCCTGGAAAAACTTGGTGCAAACAAAACCGTCTCCCTCTGGCTAAACTTGAGCTGCTGAGCTTCCTCTCGAGATAGCTGATACGCATTCGCCACAACGTCAACCGGCATGCTGCTGATGGCGGACACACGCCCTGCAAGGTTTGCTATCATGGCATTATCATTAGTCTTGAAAGACACCCACCTGCTTCCTTGTTCATTGGCTCTCTTGATCACCGCAAAGTTCTGCGGGATCACCACCACCTGTCCCTCACGGAGCTCGTTGTCGAAAACTGAGTTTCCTTGGTTGTCGACGATTTGTACCCTCAAGGCTCCCTCGGTTACGTAGAGAAGATTGTGGGCGTTGATTGTCCAGTGTGGGGATTGGATGGCATTCGGACGGAGTTCGCCTCTTTCCACGCTGAGCCGGAGGTGCTCGAGAATGGGGAATTTGAAGCTGTTGAGGTTTGCAATGCTGCCGGCTTGCGGGTTTACAAAGTCAGCCTGGGAAGGGTTGTCAATGTTCACTTTGAACTTCATGCTGCAGATGGTTTCTTCCACACCGTTGCTCCATCCGCCACGTCTGCCTTGCTGCTGCTCTTGTTGTTGGCGAGGAGAGCGTCGCTGCTCTTGTTGTTGGCGAGGAGAGCGTCTGTCTTGTGGTGGGCGGACTATTTGAAGGTCTTGTCCGACATTAACAATGTGGCCTCTCTGGTCGTTTTGTCCTTGTAGCTTCTGGGCGGTCTCTTGGTCGACGTTGAATGATTGTGCAATGAGCTCGGGGGTGAAACCGTTGAAGATGTTGCCGGCGTTCTGACCTTGCCCTTGCCTTTGCCTTTGCCTTTGCCTTTGCCTTTGAGGAGATTGTTGGCGTGGTTGTCTTTGTTGTTGCTGCTGGCTTTGAGCTTGAGCTTGAGGGTTTCCGGCTAAGAAGAATCTCTGAAACGTTACAAGTTTTTAGTTCAGTATATATATATTTAGGTTTAAAATGGAGTAGTTTTTTAGAGTATATATGTACCCTTTGGTTTTCGTCAAGCTGGTTCTCATGGTTCTGAGTATCCAAGAAGACGACCACCACAAGTTCTGTGTTGCCGTCGTTGTGAAGCCAGTGAGCTGTTCCGGTGGGGATGGCAACCACGTCACCCTCCTTTAAGTTCTCTACTTTCTGATGACGGTCCTGATTGCCCTCTCCTCCTCCTCTGCGGCCACCCTCACCGGAAAACTGTTGCTCCTGCGAATATTCATAGGTTTCCGGGCATCCCGACAATATAACCCCCTGAATACCCCTACCTTTAAACATGCCAAAAACACTGCAGTTAGATTATTATTTTTAAACTTAATTTGCGACTCTTAAAATATTTATTTATGTGTATACCTCTCTCGACGAAGGCCAAAATAGGGGTGTTGACGTAGGAAGGCAAGAGAAGGCCACCAGGTTGAATCCGGTGTCGAATAAAATCGACACCCGCACACTGGAACTGTTGGTCATAGGCGTCCCAAATTTCGGTCACACCGGCTTCAGCTTGGATAACTTCGATGGGCTCGAGCGCCTCGATGTTTTGAAGCTGGCACTGGTGCTGTTGCTGTTGCCGTTGCTGGTGGCGGGCAATGCAAGTGGCAAAGAGAAGGGTAAAAGCTAAGAGCAAAGTTGCTTTGGATGCCATTGTTAAGTGGAATGGGATGTGATGTGGTGAATAGGTGTTGTGAACTAGCTGGTTTTATAGTGGAAGAAGATCAAGGAGGAAGTGACATCTAAGAGGTTATGCCAGGAGAAGATCAACATTTGGAGCTGAGACATGCTACATCTGTATAAGTAGTGTGTTTGTCTATATGCATCATCAAGATGATAAGAGCACCCGGGGCACATCCGTTAATCCCCGTGATGAAATTATATAACGGGGTGGAACACCGCCGCCGGTGCTTTTTATAACGAGTTATAGTATAACGAGTTATGGTGGTCACGCGTGATACTTGTACATTGAAATCCCCATCACTAGTGATACCACCCCCACTACATTTCTATCACTATCACTAGAATATTGGGTGCTGACATGGCATGATTTGATTGGGTGCTCCCATCACTAGAACCCATCACTAGTGAACCACCCCGTGTGGCCTAAGTATAAATGGGATGGTGATGAACAATCAGCCATATCATGGCTACATTCTCTTTACTCTCTTTACACTTACTTTCCTTGCTTTTTTTTTTTTTTTTTTTAATCTCTTACTAGATGTAAAACCGTAAGAACACCTGATAATCTTTAAAAATTTTACATATCAAGCCTAGTTACCTCTATAACATTTTGCAGCTTTGGTGAAGAGTAGTTTACCTGTTTATTTACGATATTGCCCCAGCTTTAAAATTACGATTTTACCGTCAGTTTAAAATTACGTTTTTAACTCGAGTTCAAAATAAAATTATGCTTTTGCCCCCAGTTAAAAATTACAATTTTTCCCCTGATTCAAAATTACGATTTTGTCCCGTTTAAATTTACAATTTGACCATTAGTTTTGTTTTGTTCCTCCCAGGTAACGCTTTAAAATTACGATTTTGTCAACAGTTTAAAATTATGTTTTTACCTCGAGTTCAAAATAAAATTATGCTTTTACTCCCAGTTAAAAATTACGATTTTGCCCTTGGTCCAAAATTACGATTTTGTCTCGTTTAAATTTACAATTTCACCATTAGCTTTGTTTTGTTCCTCCCAGGTAAGTTACGATTTTGCTTTAAATTTAAATTTACATTTTTTCGTCGTTTTTGTTTGCTTTCCCAGTTAAACTATGATTTTGCCCCCAGCGTATAACTACAGACACAAGATGGGAGAAAAGTGTTAGGCAGCTGTCTGGCACTCCCCCATTGGCCCAACCAATTTACGATTTTCTCCCCGCTTAAAAATTACGATTTTGCCATTGGTTCAAAATTACGTTTTCGCCTCCAGTTCAAAATAAAATTACGCTTTCGCCCACAACTAAAAATTACATTTTTGCCCTTGGTTCAAAATTACAATTTTGACCCGTTTAAGTTTACATTTTCGACATTAATTTTGTTTTTCCCTGCCAGCCAAACTACGATTTTGCCCTTAGTATAAATTTACATTTTTGCCATCATTTGTCTTTACTTTACCAGTTAAGTTACGATTTTGCCCCCCCCAGTGTAAAATTACAATTATACCGTCTTTTAGTTTTTTTTTTTTTTTTTGACAAAACTGTGGTAGTGCTTTGTTTTAATTATTTGACTCGGTATAATTTTATTCGTGCCAGGCGGCTGACTGGCGCACGCTCATTTATCATGAAAATTTTCAATTTTGTCCCTGTTTAAAATTATAGTTTTTCTATCGTTTTTGTTTTATTTAAGCAAAAGTATTATAGTCTTTTAGTTTAATTGGTTGACTCAAAGTAATTTTTTTTGATCGTGTTATGAGTAGTATGTACAAGTAAACAAAACACAGACGTACATGTTATGAGAGAAAAATATTTGGTTTAGTGCCCCTCAACGCGGGCGGGGCAAAATCTAGTTAACAACATTTGTAACAAAAGATTAACGTTAGTTGTAAATGCTATTTACCATCACATTATATGTGGTTGTGTCTTAACCCAAATCTTCTAAATTTCATGGCAACCGATAAATAAAGTCGTAATCTTATCCAAAATGTTATTTATATGTGTTCGGTTCGTTACATCTCAGCTTCGTACATCAATAAGTAACAACCAAGAAGTCCGTCATTATTTAAATAATCGTCATCGTACACCACACTGCTGATAAAACCATATAAAAAACGAAGACTAACACAAAACTTGAAGCATGTATTAATGTTAATAAAATATTACTAACATTATATAAATACACATCAACTTTAAATTAGGAGAAAATACATTAACAAAACAAATCAAAATAAATTTATTTGATTAACTAAGATAGTCGACATTTTTAAATTAAAAATGTGTAGCTCAGTTTGTTATAGCTTTAATTTTAAACCAATAGGTGTCGGTTCAATTCCCATTGTGAGCATGTCTCATTCGTTTTTAAGAAAAAATAATATATTGTTTGAGAGATTCAAACCGGGACCTTAGTACGAAAACATAACGCAAACCATCAGATCATAACTCCTTAATTGTTATATTGTTATGATCAAGTTAAAAAAAAATGTTTAAAAGATTCAAACCTGGACCTTAAGTATGAAAAATAGCGCAAACGATCAGACTATAACTCCTTAATTGTTATGTCGTCTTTCTCAAAAGTAAATAAGGTAATGTGAAATTGCAATAAAAAAGATAGTAACTTTCACCCATTGACTTGGTGTATTTTAGTATTTAGACAATGAGTTATAAATGTAAAAATTGTCCTGAGGTTTGGGCAATTTTTATACTTTAATCTAAAATTAAAACTTTTTGTAACCAAACACCCCACCCCCGCGCCCCCACGTTTCGTTTTTGTTTGAATTTCCATTCAAATGACAAACTTAGTTAAATTAAAGACTTTGTTAACCAAAAGGGTTTTTTTGTCTTTTTGCATAGTTGATACAGGAGTATTTTGGACATTTTGTTTTTTAATTTTCTTTTTTTATATAAACAAAAAAAAACATTTAAAATATTTATAAACTAATGGATTTTAGTAAAAACAATCACTACATGATGCACATCTATTTGATAAAAAGCATGGGCGGCTCTTTAGGTGTGTGAGGAGGACTTCCGCATAAGGCCCGTTTTTTCGAGGGGTACGGGATTTTTAAAAAAAATTTGCTATATATATATATATATATATATAGGTAGAGAATCCTGTAAAAAGTGCCCAAAGTGTGAGAAGTGTATTATAACACTATATATAATACTATATAACACCATATAAACACCGTATAACAATATGTAACACCGTATAATACCATATAACGCTATGTAACACTATATAACATTATATAACAAATATAACACTATAGGTTGTCTGATAGCATGTCTCTGATAGATGTATAGTGTTATATATTGTTATATAATGTTATATAGTGTTACATAGCGTTATATTGTGTTATATGGTGTTACATAGTGTTATAGGGTGTTTATATGGTGTTATATAGTATTATATATAGTGTTATAATACACTTCTCACACTTTGGGCACTTTTTACAGGATCCTTACCCTATATATAAATATATATATATGTTATTTTAAAAAAATTATACACACATAACAAATCCAATATTGACGCACATTATCAAAATATTTTTATTTTTTATAATTTTCCCAACTTAACAATAGGTTTATTGGGCCCAGTCCAATACTAAAATGATTAAAAAAAAAAAAGAAATACGCAGCAGCCTCAGCCTGCTGGAAACTGGACGGTCGAACTTCGCAGAAGATCAGGTCGAAATACGCAGCAGGAAAATCGAACGACGAAGGCACTACGGCAGAAGATCAGGTGAATTTTCGATTGAAATATGATATATTGAAACTTTAATTCTCAATTTCTGATGATTGGTGAACTGTTCGTTTATAGAATATTGTCGTAAAAGTTGAAACTTTGATTGAACGGTAAAAGTTGTGAGTTGTGACATCAGAATTGTTGATGTTGATTATTATTCATAATTTCATATTCATATTTATATAACTGTTAGTTTAATTGTTAGTTTAATACTTTAATTGTTGAAACTTTGATAGAACTGATCATCATATATTCATAATTTCATAATCATATTTATAGAACTGTTAGTTTAATTGTTGATGTTGATTATTTATTGAACATCAGAACACGTATCGTGTATTGTCATATTGATTAAGTGTTGTCGTTTTTTTAGGCGGTAATGAATAATGGCTCCTAAACAAGCTTCCGGGTGGAAAAACGTCAAAAAAAGAAAGGAGCGGATGAATTAGCACATACAACCAGGGTTTATATACGCTGTGTATAGAGCTATACGCAACGTATATAACTCATCAGAATTTTGTTTGGTTATTTTGATGTATTTGTGGTATAAATTCTCACCCGGTTCCAACGTTAAATCATGACCTATACTACACCTATACGATACGACATTTATCGTATCAAAATGATTAATGTTGTATAAAAAAAGCTTGTAAAAAGTACTTACTTTTTTATTTATTTAAAACAGAAAATGATTATAAAACTTTACTAAAACCATCAATATTGTATAAATGTTTCTAAAAAATAAAAACAAAAAACTTTATGTACGTTGCGTATAGGTTTATACGCAGCGTATATAAAGGGTCAAAAATACAATTTTACCCCTAGTTTGGGTTGCGTATAGCCCCCAACCCAGGGGTAAAATGGTCTTTTTTACCAAACTTGCCCCATATATACACCACATACAGGGCTATACGCGGCGTATAGAAAAAAGACCATTTTACCCCTGGATTGGGGGCTATACGCAGCCCAAAACAGGGGTAACATTGTTTTTTGACCCTTTATATACGCTGCGTATAGATCTATACGCAGCGTATATAAAGGGTAGTTTTTTTTAACCCCAAACTTGTGGTAAAATTATCTTTTTGACCCTTTATATATGCCGCGTATAAGCCTATACGCAGCGTATATAAAGGATGTTTTTTTAGAAAACAATTTTATTCATTATTTATCGTTTTAGCAAAGTTCTATAATAAGAACTTTAAAAAAAACATTTTTAGATATTATATCGTATAGTATAAGTCTCGTATAAACCTCGTATAAGTCTCATATAGGTCTTGTATATGCCTATAGGACTATACGGGACCTATACTACACCTATAGGCCTATACGGGACCTATAGGCCTATACGGGTGTTCTATGGTATCCTATAGTATCGTATCGTATCGTATAGTGTAAAGTATAAGTCTCGTATAGGTTCCCTATAGGTCTTGTATATGCCTCTAGGCCTATACGGGACCTATACTACAACTATAGGCCTATATGGGTGTTCTATGATATCCTATAGTGTCGTATCGTATTGCATCGTATTGTATCGTATCGTATAGTGTAGTGTATGGTAGAAGTCTCGTATAGGTTCCCTATATACGTGGGGTCTACTTCATGTTTTAAATTTTAAATATATATATATATATATATATATATATATGTGGGGTCTACTTCATTTAAGTTATTTTTTAATAACAAGGCATTTTATTAATTTTACATCCACTTAACACCAAAAACTAACCCCCATCCGCGCCAGGGACTATTCGGGAATGAAATTGCAAAAGTTGAGGACTATAAATGTAATTTTAGATAATTAGAGACTAAAGGCGAATAATAGGCAAACCACAGGGACTATCCTGGCTTTTTTCTCTACAAGCGTTCTTGAGATGTTTCTATTTCGGAGTTCCAAGGGCTTTAAGAGAACAGACTGGTAATTTCGAGATCATAGATATTATCTTATCCAAAAACGTTGACACAAAAAAACAACTATTGGAATCAAACAATAAACTAGATCCATAACTTAAAATCCATTCATATAACAAATGGCTCGATGACGCTGATCAACAACATCTACATATAAAAAACACATAATCTATTAACTTAATTTTGTGGTATGAATAATATTAAAGCAATACATACATGTTCATTCCTGTGTTAGCTGTTAAAGCTCAGAATCTTCGAAGCATATATGGTTCCTGGTGGCTGCAACCATATATAAAATAGAATGTAAAATTCCTTTTCGATTGTAGTTGTTCTGTCTCTTTTTTTATTGTTGAAAAGGAATTTTACATTCTATTTTATATATGGCGGTGATGTGTGGTGGAGGTGGGTGGTTGTGGTGGGTAGTAAATGGAAGAGGTAGGTGGTGGGTGGTGGGTGTTGTATAGTGTCACACCCTAACTGATGGCGGAAACATCAGGGCGCGGCACTAGGTGAACCAGATTGCTCAAGAGAATCCATAACAACTATTAAATGGCAATATTTAAAAGGTTCATTGTCCCATACTAGTAAACAAACATTCCACAAACAGTTATCACAGAGTCACATCTCATAAACAAAACATGTCCGACAACCTAGATTTCTATTAGATGAGTTTCTAGACTGCCTATCTTGATTTCAGAATAACATTCCATCAACCTGCCACATACGTTAAAATAAAAGTCAATACATAAAGTAAAGGTGAGTACACAAGTTTGCATAGATAATAGTATAAAAAGCGTTTACGTATAACCAGCATGTAACACGTAATGGGCGAAGCATATAACTATCAACAATGATACAACCTAACCACAAGACTGCGTTGTAGAGTATGTGCGACACACGTTCTCCGAAGCGAACACGTGAAGTAAAGTAATGTAATCCCTAGCAACCCCTGTCACACAGGTGCTGTGTCCAAACTATAGTACTATCGTTGCTAGAGGCGGTTTAGTGTAACACTGTATGAGCATAGTAACAAGCATTCAACAAATAACGTATAGCATACGGGAGCGGTTAGCGTTTATAAAGTGTTTGCGTTGTGTGTTGTGTTTTGATATAGAACGTATGTAACACCCAAAAGTGCGTTAAACGAAAATGGGTTCGAGTAAACTCACAATGTGTGTTAATCAAGTAAACAGCAGCTGGATTGGATTGAAGGGACCGCGCCGGGTCAGCCTGTGCACGGAAACAAAAGCATAACTCTTCCTCAGGGCTGAGCGGTTGTAAACAGAATGTCGAATGGGTTAAGTGTTCAACAATTTATCCGAAAGGATGAGTCCCATCCGAATGGATGGTCATCCGGACTGGTGGTCATCCGAGCGGATGGCCATTCGAATAGGATGTGATTGTTTGCAAAACGTTAAAATTTGAAGTTTGATTAAAAGCATTTAAACAACGGAAATTTTCAAGAGACATGTCATCCGGACGGATGGCTAGGGCTGGCATATCGTGTATACCCGTACCCGATAAGACATGACACAATAAGACACGATACACGAAAGGCCATACACGAACACGACACGATAAGATTTCGTGTCTTTTTTCAAACACGAACACGACACGATATACACGAAAATTACTTGTTAATACCTGTTAACGAACACTAATCATGTGTTACAGATATGAAAGCAAACAATGCACTGGGCTGAATATTCGAAAGAAAGAAAGTTACAGATATGAAAGCAAATATGATTAGTATATTATCAAAGATATCATTAAGAAAATCTTGAAAACAAAATCAACCAACTTGATCAACCAATAAAGTTAATAACACAAATACACATCTTTATTAAAACTAATACACATCTTTAATAACAAAATCAACCAACTTGATCAACCAATAAAGTTAATAACACAGATATCATTCAACTTTCTTTCGAATATTCAGCCCAGTCGGCATAGTTTACAGATATGAACCAGTTTATTAAATTGACAGACAATTTCCACAAGTATTTCGTTGAAAAGCCTTCAATCGTGTACTAAACGGCATCAGTTATAAACAAAACACTGAAACAGTACCAAAATTACCTTTTTTTTGAAACAAGACTCAAGGAGCAGCTGTGCGTCGTGGATGAGTGGCGGTGGATGATTGGCGATGGATGCAGGCGTGGTGGATGACCGGCGTGGTGGATGACCGGCGGTGGATGACCAGCGCTGGATCTGGATGATGTCGGCAAAATACTTGAGAGAGTTGAGAGAGATTGGGTGATTAGGGTTTCTTTTTTTTAACTAAAGAAGATTCAGTCACGTTCCATCTATTTGAGTAAATGAGTAATGGTATATTTTTTATTTAATTATTATAATTAAAATCTTAACATGTCTTAACAGGTATATAACAGCTAAACAGGTATCTAACCTGTTTAGACACGAAAATTAACAGGTTGTTTCGTGTCTACCAGTTTAGTACATGATACCTGTTAAGGTCATACATGATACATGTTAAGGTCGTGTAGGTTCGTGTCGTGTATTCGTGTATTTGTGTAAAATTGCCAGCCCTACGGATGGCCATTCGGGCGAACGATCTGCTTTTGAAGTTTTTTGTAAAGTTTTAAGTCAGCGGAGACGGCGTGACGTGTCAAACAACGGAAATATACCAAATCCAGTTCATTCGGCTGGATGGGTCCAGCCCAGTCAGACCAACGTGTTGTTCTTGATGATAATTCATGTTTGACCCGTTAATCGGTCCATCACTCCAGTGGAAATCCGTTTTCAAGCCGGCTTTCTACCAAGGAATGCGTCGAGAGTCTGATTGAGTCCAGATTCCATCAATACGGTGTAAAAACTGAAGAAAAGTACGAAATAAGTTGAAAGGTGTTGAAATCTTTCATAACTAAGTTGAAAAGTGTGAAATCCTTTAGATCTTAGACCAATCTCGATTAAGTTGTGCTCCACAACAGTTTGCCTAAGCAAAACGAGTGGAAACCAGCTTCAAGAGGTCCAAATCAGGTGATTTCGAGAGAAAGTTTAAGTGTGTGTGCGATTTTGATGAAGAAGATGGAGTAGAAGTGATTAGAGATGAAGATTGAAGAATATCCATGTCAAAGTGTTAGAATGAGGCGTACAGCTAGTATTTATAGGGGGAACGAGATTTAAGGCGGTGCACGAGGGCTGTGTTCGGATGGCTCCGTCCGGACGAATGGTCATCCGGTCAGATGGACATCCGGGCGGATGGTCATCCGGGCGATGTCCATTCGGACGGTCGTGTTTGCGCAAGTTGGTTTTCCAACTTTGGTTCGTTTGTTAAGGTGTTGCGTTGCGTTTAATCGAGTTGCGAGTGAGTGTTTGAGTGTATAAGCGTTGCGTTGATAACCACATAACATTCAACAAGTAATCACACAAATAACACACATAATATAATTAAATCCGCATTTCGAGTTTGCGTTGAGTTTGCGTTGCGATTAGCGTTTAAATATCAAGCGATAAAACGCGTTTCATTAGTAAGCGTTATAAGTAGTGTTTAAATGTGATGACTGCGATTGAATAAGCGTAGTAATATGCATTTAAAATATGTTAAAATGTAGTTTAACCCATTGTGTTAAATCGAATCCCAAGAGTACAAGCGTTTACTAAAGAAAAGGACGGCGGTAGGTAACGATCTGAAAAGTCGGGTTGTTACAGCCTCCCCTACTTTAGGAAATTTCGTCCCGAAATTAAGGAGCAGGCGTAACAAAGAGTTGTGGATATTTAGCTTTCATATCACTTTCGAGTTCCCAAGTGAACTCGGCGCCGCGTTTGCCTTCCCAGCGAACCTTCACTATAGGAATGCGAGAGCGTCGAAGTTTCTTGGTCTTTCGATCCATGATTTCTACAGGATTTTCCACAAAGTGTAGGGTCTCGTTTACTTGTAAGTCTTCAAGAGGCAGGTGAAGATTTTCTTCAGCTTGGCACTTTTTGAGGTTCGAGACTTGGAAAGTCGGATGTACGTTGCTGAGTTACTCCGGTAATTCGAGTCGGTAGGCCACTTTGCCAATTCTTTCCAGAATCTTAAAGGGACCCATGTATAGCTTTCCTTTCTTGCCAAATCGGATTACCCCCTTCCAAGATGAAACCTTTAGGAGTACGTGATCACCAACTTCAAACTCAAGGGGCTTACGGCGTTTATCGGCGTAACTCTTTTGATGACTCCGAGCTTTTAGGAGATTTTCTCATATCTGGAGGATCTTGTCAGTCGTTTCTTGTAATAACTCAGGACCGGTGATTTGAACGTCTCCGATCTCGTGCCATACAATAGGCGGTCGACATTTTCTGCTATATAATGCCTCAAAAGGTGCCATTTGAATACTAGTGTGATAACTGTTATTGTACGAGAATTCTACTAAAGGTAAATGCAAATCCCAATTACCACCAAAATCTATAACGCACAAACGAAGCAGGTCTTCAAGGGTGCGGATCGTACGCTCTGTCTGACCGTCGGTCAAGGGATGAAATATGGTACTGACATTAAGAGTTGTACCGAGAGCGGACTGAAAAGTCTCCTAGAGACATGAGGTAAATCGACCATCGCGGTCAAAGATGATGTCACGAGGCGTCCCATGTCGACAAATGACTTCGTCGGTATAGATTCTTGCTAATCGTTCTACCTTAAAGTCTTCCCGTATCGCTAAAAAGTGAGCGGATTTTGTAAGACGATCAACGATAACCCAAATGCTATCGTGACCTGATGGCGTACGAGGGAGTTTCGTAATGAAGTCCATAGCTATACTCTCCCATTTCCACGTCAGGATCTCGGGTTGTTCGAGGCGCGTCGCTCTTCGACTCGACAGAAGATTTGCTGCTGACCTTATTGATTTCACTGACAATATGAGGTATGACCTTGGCCATTTCCTTGGCCACAAGTGAAGCAATAAGCTTGTCAGCATGGTTTCGTCGGGCAGCACGTTGAGTGTAGGATCCAAATGACGACATTGTGGAGTGCAGATTCTGCAGCAGACGTCGTCATATGAATTAGACGAGATTCGATTATGTAGGGTTTTGTTTTGGAACTTTAGCGTTGCATACATATACTTGTTATTATTATTATTATGTAAAGTTCAGGAACACGTAGGCACGTAGGCATATAAACCACATAAGCACGTATACACATAGGCACATAAGCACGTATGAGCACATAATTCACATATTTTGCACGCATTCATACATATTTTGCACGTATTCACCTACATTTTTTACATGTATTCACCTATCTTTCAAGGGCACGTAGCGCGGTCGAGAGTTGCGAGCGTTAGCGAGTAGGGTAAGCAGATAACATAGCGTATGAGAGTTCTTAGTTTGGTTTGCGATTAGTTAGCGTTTTAGATTAAGGAGTTATGCGCATTGTGCGGAGAGAGAAGCGTTAAATCGAAACCATCAGCATAGAGTTTTGACTCTCGCAACCTAAGACGCAAAATCGTGATAAAAATCGATAACACGTAAAATCGGTGGTTGCAGGCTAGAAATCAGGGGGAGTGTCCTGGGTGTTTGATGTCACAGCCCCCGATCCCTGCCCCAGGAGCGGGAGACGTGAGCCAGTCAGATGGTATCGGTGTTTATTAATTTGGTAACCGAAATTTCATCAGGACCATAGTTAAGAAAATCTTTTTATCAGAGTTAAACACCATAATGTTTAAAATAGATAAATGGGATAAAACCCAAATTTTGTTGATAATACATTTATTATGACAAGTGGGACGAAACCCGATTTTCATTTTAGTACATTGATAGGGAATAACCCTAATTTATTAAAAACAATTCTCCTTTTCAATTAGGTAACTTTTATGGCCACTTTTCTAAGCCTTCAGTGCTCTCTAGCTGCCTTTTATTGGCTTCACACTAAGTTATCAGAAACACGTGTTTAAAACATTTTATCAGCAAGAAATACTTGTGAATGAATCCCAGTTTAATCAAAACAGGTTTTATCATTTTACAGCATTGAGGGCGGTCGCGTAATTACATTTGTTTACATTTCTACCTTAATTAACACCCACGGTACTGTCAAACAATGACTGGTGGTCATGTTACTACTCCCAGTTTAGTAACGAATTTTGTATACAAAACCCCAACATACCAACGATAATTGTAGAATACAAATACTCAATCTGTCGCAACCCCCGTTCCCTAATTACCCAGGAACAGGCGGTCGCTGCCAGTTTCAGTGGTATCGGTATTTATCATTTTGGCAGCGGAAATTACATCAGGATCGTAATTAGAAAATATTTGATCAGAGTAAAATACCACACTTTTATAAAATTAAACACGTGGGAAAATCCCAAGTTTTCATTACAAACTGATTTATAGGGATGGACCCTATTTTATTGAATTAAAACATCTTCTTTATTTAGATAACTTTTATAACCACTTTTCCAAGCATTTAGTGCAGTCCAGCTGGTTTCTATTTGGCTTTCATATTTTGTTACCTGAAACGCGTTTAAAACATTTTGTCAGTGGGAAATACTGGTGAGTGAATCCCAGTTTAATCAAGAAGAGTTTTATCTTTTAACAGTATTGAGAGCGATTACATTGTTTATATCTACACAATTACTCATTCAGTACTGTCAATACTGACTGGTGGGTCATATTACACATCAGCTAACTCTTTGTCCAATGGTAATGTGTTCCACATTTTGTATACAAAACCCCAACATATCGGCAGTAATTGAAGAATTATAAAGACTCAGTCACTTCTAATCACATTATAAAATATTTAAGGTTTTGTAAAAATAGTTTATAAAAAGGTTTACAAAAAGGAGATTACTCACATTGCTGTCTTAGGGTTTTCCTTAAGGATTTCCTGGTGATTATCTATAATTTACACAAATGCACACGCGTTAGTATAATAACCCAATATTTACATTAGTAATACCCTCCCCCAGACGACATTCCAACGACTACGTCGGGCAGAACCGTGATAGCTGTTACGGAACCCTAGATCAATCGGGCAGTGTATCTAATTTCAAAGTAGAATTTTGAGAGAGAGAAAGAAAGATTGAACGGTTTGAAACTGAGGCTGAAGGCCTCTATTTATAGTGCATGTTCGCCTTTCGTCGCGGCTCACGAGGCTCCCTAGGGTAGGCCCTAGGGTTGCTGAGTTGACCACTAGGCTCAACACAACTGGGACACGTGGCGGCCTCGAGGCTTGCCTGGTGTCTAGGTTGTCGCGGCCCGCGTAAGACCAAGGGTGGTCTTCGCGTCCCGCCAAGAACTAATAAAAATTGTTTTTATTTTATTTTTAATTATATATAGTATTTTGGGCTCGGTTTTCATATACGAGGTGTGTTCTAAGACATATTGGGATATTTTAATTATTTTTAGGGTGTCGAAAATTTTAGGAGGGTTGTTATATCCTCCCCACCTTGTTTTAGAACTCGTCCTCGAGGTCTGCTGGAATAGATGCGGGTATTTCCTTTGCATTTCTGATTCAAGCTCCCATGTGTATTCTGGTCCTCTTTTGGAGTCCCATTTCACTTTGACCAGAACTAATCTCTTGTGCTTGAGGTTCTTAACTTTCCTGTCTTCAA